>NC_066579.1:218560273-218863426 GCF_024323335.1 Lathyrus oleraceus
CCCTGAACGAAGATCTTGAATAATCCCTGTTCAAGGTGCTCAGAGACCCTAACCATGACAAGTTCGTTGACAAAGTCCTCAGTAACTTCGGTCATGTCGATATCATTAGTGACTTAGACCATGTTTACTTCCTCTGGTTCTGTGTAATGGGCATCAACCATTTGCAGAAGATTGGAGTCGATCTTCATCTAGCTCCTATGTTTGTATCTAAACTTAAGTCTAATTTCTTGAATAGCATTCTGAATAAGAACCTTGAAAAGAAAACATTGAGATGTTTTATGGCCTAGAAAATTATGGTACTTGCAAAACCCTCTTTTCTTTCTTTGTTCCAAAGGAGGAACTTTAGCATCAAGAGGTACTATCATTTGACCATCCTTAACTAACAAATCGAGGATTTCGTCACATTTTGTAACGTCTAAAGTATAAGTTTTCTTAGGAAATTTATCATTCTTTTCTGGTTTAATAGGGTTTTTTCCATTTGACGGAGCCAAAACCTTACAAGCGTAAGGTGGCCCTAGTTTCAACTTAGCAAGGTCGATTTCATTTTCGTTGAAGTCTAAAGGCCCATTATAGGACCCTTCGCCATCATTACTGAATTCGATGTAGGCTACTCTTTTATTCTTATTTGCTCTAGCCTTTTCTTCCTTCAAGCATTCTAACTGTTGAACCTTATCAACCAGCTGGACCATATCTCTCAAATATTAGGTGTATAACTTTTCCTGATAGAATAGTTAAGGCCCCCAACGGCCATTTCGACCAATTCATGCTCTGGTACTTGTGTAAAACACCTATATTTGAGTAATAGAAATATATTTAGATAGTCATCAATTGGCTCAGTGAACTTTCATTTAATACTGGCCAATTCCTTCAGACTTATCTTTGGTTGCCCCATGTAAAACTGCTCACGGAACATTCTTTCTAACTGATTCCAAGTATGAATCAAATTTTGTGGCAAGGTGGTAAACCATGTTAAGGCATTCTTTGTGAGAGAACTTGAGAAATATTTCATCCTAAGTTTTTCGTTGTTCGAAATGTCTCATGCCTCTATTAAATATCTAGCCACATGTTCAACAGTGGATTCAGTAGTCTCTCCCTGGGGATTTGTGATTCAGCCCTAGGGGGTTCGACTCCTACTCCCTGATTTACCATCTCTTGTGGCGATTGATTTTGTGGAATTTGGTTAATAGTAGGGTCTTCTTCGAAGGTTACCCCCTGGTTTTCCCTTATCCAATCCCTCGGAGGGTGTCGATGAGGTTGTGGTACACCCAAGAAGTCAGATATTCGCGCCATCTGCGCTATCATCTCTTGATTCGATTGTGCTGTATTTTGAATCAAAGGATTCAATATGGTGGTCAATGTTTGGGTAAGCATTTGGACCATATCATGGTTTCTTTCGTCCATCTATTGTCTCCACACCACTGCGGAATTATTGGTAAGGTTGGGTATTTGTGTTTGGTATCCCAAGCCTAATATTGGTTATTTCGAACCACGTTAACCCCATATCCTGACCCTTGTAATGGGTGTAGCGGTAAATTCATGACCATCAAGCTATGGATAAACTTGACGTCAATTAAACCAGAGTCGCCACCGCGCTTTTATTGTTTCCAAAGGAAAATGGAAAAAGTACGAACAAAACCCAAAGATAAGAAGTTTTCATATCAAAACTAATAAAATGTCAGAGATTACAGGTAAGGGGGTTGGTTACACAGAGGGAAGGTGTTAGCACCCAAGTGTCCTAGGTACTCCTAGGGAGCCCTTTTTTATGTGTGCATATGTGTTTGGTATAAAAGATGTTTTGAGAAAAATAGAGTGTGGGGATGAGAAAAGAATTCATTGATTATATTTTTGTGTTTGACAAGACCTTCGGACTTGTGCCTACGTACAAACATAAAAATGAGGGATCAAAACCTCGTAGTTCGTGGAAACAATTTCAATGTTTGTGAATTGCTTTTAACAAAAGTTTAAATGAAAAGGGCACAAAGGGCCAAAAATTTGAATGAAGTTATTAGTTCTTTTTGTCTTTTGAAATTTTAAGTCAATAGGATTAAGTTTATTTACAAATTTGATTTAAGAAAAAGTTTAAAAATCCATTGGCATAAGGCTAAAGTTTCTAATTGAAATAAGGTCTAAGTTTAAAATCACCAGCAAAGAAAGTTTTTGAAAAGGGGGAGAGATTTTGAAATTTAAGAAGTGGGAGAAGATGAAGAGGCTACCCTAAGCATAAAATTAAAAGTTAAGAGTTGAAAAGATCTGACCAATGTGATGCAATCCAACAGACAAAAATGTCATATAGAAAACCCATTTTCCCTTTGGACTTTGAATCAAGCAATAATGAACAAGCATTAGAAATATCCAGATATCATGAAGATCAAGGCATCAAATAAAGATAGCCATATCCAAGAAAGCAAATCCCATAGCTAGCAGTCTTCTTTGTGGTCTCATGTATCAGATGAAATATTCCTTGATAAACTCAGAACAAAGGATCAGACACCAGATCAAAATAACAATTAGCACTCAGACAAAGTAACAGATCAATTCAAATAGAGTCCAAGGCTTGCATCAAATGAAGGCTTGGTTCATAATAACTTGGTCTCAGAATGTTGGCATTGGCCAAGTCCTTTTTGCACAAGGAATGTTAGCTAATCCTAAGTCCAAAAGTTCAGATCAAGATTAACAACCCACCAAATATTTTTTAGGTTTGTTTTTGTTTATTAAGTGTTTTAAAGTCCTAAGACAACAAACAAAATCAAAATGCACAAACAATATATACAGTCATAATATATGGCTTAAATAAACAAAGTTAAAATGGCATAAACATAAGCAATTTAAGTGAGATGTAAATGGAAATGAATGGTAAATGACTGAAATTTAAATTGCATAAAGTAAATAACTTGAAAGTAAAGAAATATTAACAAGAGTTAGTCAAATGTTAGTCAAAGGTTAGTCAAGTGTTAGTGATGTTTTTTAATTGATTAAGTCATTCTTTGGAGAACACTTAACCATCCATTCACAAGCATGGATCCTTAAACCAAGACATCTTCCATAAGAAAGGCTCCAACTTGGATAATTCAACAAGTATGCCACTAGCTCTCATGAAAGGGAAAAAGGTCAAGTTTCCACACAATACCATGAAAGATGGGAGACTTACAATATCACTTACTAGAATGTTATGCTTTTAGGGTCAAATTTAGTTCTATGTTAAGAAATCGTAATTGGACTTATGTAGAAGTCACAACTATCTGAGGCCGGGCAATAAAAATTTAGGTGTTAATGCATGTTAGCTATTTGGTATAATGAACCAAACTCCTAAAACATACCACACACTAAAAGAAAAGATCAAGAGGGATAGACTTATCACAGTCATACTAGTATTGGTTCATCTGACACAAGGTCATTAATGAACTAATTATCCTTAAGACATTAATAATTTCATTGGTCGAATGAGGCAATGGAAAAGAATAGAGATGAAGATGAAGAGGTAGGGGAATGAAAGAAACACAAATTGGTCATCGAAGGAATTTTATCAAATTAAAACCATTCATTCATTTTGGGGGATGAAATGTACATTTCATCAAACCTCTAAATCCAATGGTTTTAATCCAACAAAAGTCAATTCAACCTTGATGAAATGTACATTTCATCTCCCAAAATGAATGAATGGTTTTAATTTGATAAAATTCCTTCGATGACCAATTTGTGTTTCTTTCATTCCCCTACCTTCTTGAACCTTTTTGTAAACTTGACATTATTTTGATATTTGGTACTCATGGAGGATAATATATGTGTAAGATGATGTAATATGAAGTATCCCTTGAAATATTTGATCAAATGATGAAGAAACTTGTTGAGGAAGTCACACAAGATACCCAGATGAATTAGGGCTTCCAAGGCAAACAAGCTTCAATGTCTTGATGAATTCTTGATAAAAATGATATGTCAAGGCCATGGGGATCCATATATGATGTCTAGAACTAACGTGAACCATCTCTTGATTGATCTCTTGGTATTGAGGGTCTCAAACCCTAGATATGAGCTTGATGAGGCATTGGTGAATACACATACTACCTACAAAAGCAACAAACTATACATTGACATATTTTTGGTATTTTGGTTAGTAAATAATGAAAAACAAAGTATACTACAATCAAATGTGTTTGGTGATCTCCCCCAATGCAAACCCACTGAATGAGGGGTTAGGAGGATGCCAAGGTGTGATCCCAAAGCCAATGCATATGATGAGATGGCATGAGGGATGTTAGGGTCAAAATTAGGGTCTTATAGCTGCCCCTATTTAAAGACATTCTAACTAAGGATACGAAGATTAAAATCTTTGTATCAACTTAGTAGAATGGACTTAAATAACAACATCTAGAAACAAAATTTGGTCCCTAAGAGACCTCATGATGCATATGATATGAATGTTAAAAGTAATATTTGTGGGAAAAATATTTCCACAAAAGAAAAGAATTATGAGAGACTGGAAGTCCACAGGAGCATAAGACATTCCATAAGGAAAGCACACTAGGGGGCAGAGACTCTAGGGATAAGAGGTTATGTATAGGCTAGGCTATGTCTTAAAAACTGCTGGAGACACGAGGGGGATTTCCATGAAAATAAATCAATGGAAGGACTCACTCTGGGGAATAAGGGAAAATCTGCAGGGGAAACAGGTAAATCAGAACAAAACTAAAATACTCGAACCAAACAGGGGATTGGCGACTTCACAGGAGAAATACGCACTTAAACTCAACTGGGGAAGAATGAACTTCAACACAGGAGTACCAAAAGTATATTATCTATTACCAGTTACTGGGTAGGAGATAATGTACTCTGGCAGGGGGACATCCATTACCGATTAGGGTAAACATATCAAGGATGACTCGCTGAGGAAAAAGTGATGTATTCGTTACCGGATACTGGGTAATAACAACCTGCTGGGAGAAAAGGTCAAATAGGATTTACAACTGCCGGTTACTGGGCATAAGATCAAAGAGAGGAGAAAACTCGTCATCAGTTAAGATGAACATATCAAGGATAGACTCAAAGGAAGAATATATGTCATCAGTTAGGATGAAAATATCAAGGATAAACTGCCCGGGAGAAAAATAGGAATTATATCTATTAGTTACTGAATAGAATACCAAAGAGAATATTTGTCATCGGTTAGGATAAACATATCAAGGATAGACTCAGAAAGGGAAAGTGGGATTTACAACTACCTGTTACTGGGAAGAAGACCACAAAGAGAAGGAAATCCGTCATCGATTAGGATGAACATATCAAGGATTAACTATTTTGGGGAATAAAAGTAGGGATTATAACTACCTTTTTACTGGGTAGAAAACCAACAAAGGAAGAATATTTGTCACCGGTTAGGATGAACATATCAAGGATAGACTGCTTGGGGAATCATGAAAACGAATCTGCTGGGGAAAGAAAAGGAAGTAGATTATATTTTACCGGGTATTGGGAAAAAGTAATGTACTCAAAAATCGAGAAGAATATTACCACTTACTAAGAATTAAACTTTCGAGGGACCCGAAAATATCCATCTAGGTAGTAACTAGAAAGAAATGGTCAAACAATGACTCAACCCAATGAGGATATAACTCAAGGGGAGTGGTTCCATCCAGATAGTTAGCTGGGGAGAAAACTGAAATAATAATCATCCACGAGGAAATAACTCAGTGGGGAAGGAGAAAGGTTAAACTTTCTCTGCCTAAAGGGGTTGACACTCTATAATTTATGGAGGACAGACGCACCAAACATGTATGGGGAAATAATATCACCGTAGCAGGGGATCAGAAATAAGGAATAAAATATAATAAAATGCATAATGAAATATCTGATGATTTGTTTTATGCATGAATATGTATGTATATGATTATAATTATGCTGATAAAACAATCACAAAGGATACAAATATCACAGATCTGAGTCATCGTTGTAACACTCGGCTAATCTCAACAAGGTGGAAGCACCAACTGGAGAAAAATGTTAGGGATGAATATAAATCATCTGGCCCTAAATAACTCAACCTTGGTTGGGGGGAGCGAGAGAAGATCTGTTGAGGATCCAAAATGTCAACTCTGTGGGGAATTTTAGGTTAACACCATCTCAAATGGAAGACAACCTCGCAGGGCACCAAACGTTGCTCAGAACCAATACTTCCGGGAACGAGAGATTTCAATATCTGAAGATGAACTCCGTCGGGGAATACAAGAGATAAAACTCTGCACGGGGCTCTGAGCCAATTGCTTGGCATGGCAACATAACCCGTACCCGTGGGTACCCACCCGAGCTCGTCCCGAAGTTGACGGGGAAAACCCGCTTTGACTGGGTTTGGGTTTGAGTTTTGGGTTTTCCCCGATTATAAAATATGGGGACGGGTCGGGTAATGGGGACACTAGTACCCACCCCGAACCCGCCCCCGAATCCGCCCCATTTGTTTTATTATGTACGTTACTATTTATTTTTGATGATTTAGAATATTAAATATGTGGCCAATGTTTTGATGTTTTAATTTGAATGTATTATTTAAAATATATGTATGGAATTTTTTTAGATTATTTTATTTTATTATTTGTAATTTAATTTTGTTTTGAAATAAATAAATATTTTTATTAAAAAAATCGATTTCAGTAAATGAATGGTGGCGGGGCGGGGATACCCGAACCCGTTTAGGACGGGTTTGGGTTTTGATTCTCCATCCCCGTTTGGGTTTGGGACGGGGAACGGGGACTATTTGGGGATTCGGGTTTGGGTTTGGGGGAGGTAAAAACCGTCCCCGACCCGCCTGTAAGACCCCAATTTTGGCCCTAAGATCCCTCATGGCCCATATCATATCATATCATGGCCTCAAGGATCATTGCATGCCCTAGCTTCCCTCCTAGTGGGTAGGTTGCCTTGTGGGTTGTTTCTTGATCACCAAGCATACTTTGCATTTGTATATCTTTGCTTTTCATATGTTTATCATTCAAAAAGTACAAAAATATTGTCAGTCTAACCTTGTTGCTTGCAGTTGAAGCAGTCATCAGCAATTAGGTCAAAGACAGTCAACAGTCAGTCAAAGCAATGGATGGTGGCCATTCTTGCAGAATTTGGGCACCATGATCAATAATCAAGAGTTCATACAACTTGGGACATCATTTGAAGTCAAGGTCTCAAGGAATTAGGGTTTGGAATTCATCAGAAAGGCTTCAGTCACCCAAAACCCTAGAAAAGTCAAACTTGGTCAACTGTGGATTTAATCAGTGATTTGATGGATGGAATTGATTTGAAGGAGTTCATTCATGCTTATACAAGCCTCATCTATCATGCCAAACCTCATCATGGAATAATTTGAGGTCAAACAGAAAATTTCCCAAAATAGAAAGTGGACCTGTAATTTCAACTGCCAAAAATGGAAACTTCTTGATCTTAAACTTACATCATGATACAAGCTTCAAATGAATTTTTGCCCAACATGAAAGTTGAAGATCTTGTTCTCCCATTTTCAAAAAGTCCAAGAACTCTCAAATCCCATGTGTGGTTGTCAAGATATGATCAATTCAATTTCAAAAATTTGTGAACTTCAACAAGCCATATCTCATGAACCATTTGGCCAAATTTGGTGGGGTTTTTTCCTACAAACCACATTTTTCCTCCTCTTTCCAAAAATATAAATTTCATGAACCAAAACCTTGCCAATCAAAATGGCATTTTTGGCCTTGACTTTATTCATTTCAAGTTTGACCCAAAGTTGACTTTTTGATTTATTGATTTTTTCTCACTTTGGCCAATTGGGATTTGTTTCATATGGTATTTGCAACATGCTCCAAGTCCAATTTTGTGCTCATGCTACTATCATACTATCATTTTGGCCAAAGGTGTGAAATTGGAAAATTTTGCAAATAGCTTCATAAGTAAAGGTAATGTTTAGCACTTAAGGAGCAGATGCAAAACAACAAATTGGATGGTCATGTGCAGCCTGTACCAAGCCCAAACCGTGCAAGCATACACCCTCCACTTTCACTTGTGAAAAATTTAGCAAAATGCATTTTGGTTCCATTTGAGCTAATCCAACTTAGCATTTCTTAAACCAACCTTAAACAGACCTTTATAAGCTTATTTTCTGCTCATTTCACAACCCTAGAGACTAAGAGAAGCAGCCACACGACCAAAAAACCTCCATTCTCCCAATTTGCATCTGAACCAAAATTGATTTTCTGCACAAAATTTCCAAAACCTTCGAGTAACCTTTGGTTGATTCATCACATGGACATCATCTAGAAGTGATTGGTGGCATCAAACACCAGCTGTACAACCGTTTTCTCATCTGTTTTCTTCAAGCTCTTCCAATGGCAGATCGTGATTTACTTATGTCCAAGCATTCTTGAGCTGAAACAACTTCATCATCCATCATTTGGAGCTGGAACCTTCGACTGTTTGAGCAAATATCATCGAAATAACAACTGCTTCTTCCATTTCTTCACAACCAAGTAAAATCTCGACTCTCTCTTTTCTCTTATCCATGCTATGTGTTTGATAGTCCTTGCCTTGCTGGTTGTTATGAACTTGGAATCATGTTAAATGGTTGGTTGGTTTAGGAGAAATCTGGCTTTGAAATTCTATGTGCAAACTTGTTTCCATCGATTTCTCTTGTATGAGCTTGTTTTAATGATTTTGCTTGCTGGTATGTGATGCTTATTGTTGGTAGATTAGATAGCCATGCTTGATTTTAGCTTCTGGGGATTTTGTTCATGTTCGATTTTGCATGATGATGATGAATGCCCTGCTGTTTTGCAACCTTAAACCTGCCCAGAAATCCACATGAATCATGTCCTGTTTGTTAGTGTTATGATGCTGCCTGAGTGTTAATGCCATGATGTTGTGTTTTGCTGCTTGGAATTTGTTTTATGATGATGAACTCGCATGAAGATACCATGAACATTGCTGCTAAAACCCTAGGGTTTTTAAACCCAGAAAATTTGAACCTTGATTGGTCTGTTTACTGTTCCATTGGCCATCAGCCAATGAGAACATTTCGTTCTCCATGCCAAAACGCACAGTTTTGATAAATGAGGGCGCTATTTACAATTTTGCCACGCTGACCACATGTTTGACTTGTTTGCCATGCTATTTTGCTCATGTTGCTACAATTTGTTCCTCATCTTGTAAAATCCATTTCATCTTCATTATTCATCCAAAAATCCTGAAATTTTTTGCACAATGTTCACAAGAATGTCTAGTATTTTATTGTGATTTTTAATTAATTTTTGGTTGGCTGGATTTTAAATTGCATGAGGTTTCTTGTCATGTATGCCTAATTGATACCTTTGGCCAAAACCTTTGTGAAATAATGATGATGCATCCATTGGTTCTGAAATTTTTTGTGGTGAAACTAGACTCATTCATCTTTGTTTTGGTGTAGAGTTTATGCATTTATCATTTGTGATGTGTGAGATATGAATTTTGGAAGTAGGGTGTGACAATTTGTGTCACACCAATGTTATGCAACTTCTTGATTTTTGTTCACATGCTTCCTGACCTTCAAATAATGTGAAATTTTGCATGAATGATCTCTTACATGTCTAGCTTGTGTATGAATTTTCCTAGATTTAATGATGCCATTTTCCATTTAATTGTGAATTTTCTTCCCTGCCTAGTCAAATGTTGACTTTGTGTGACATATCTTGCCAAATCCTTTGGGAAATTCTTCATGCCTTATTGTATGATCATGAAATTTCATATATGCATACTAGACATCTTGAGCTTTGCATTGGTGTTAATCTCATTCATTTCTCATCTGTTTTCAATTTGATATGATTTTTTGAAGTTGACCCATGTTTGTTGACTTTCATTGTGCACATTTGAAATTGTGTTGACTTCCTGATTTTATTTGACTATCTTCCCATGATCCAATTGAGCTGAAATTTCATATGCATGCCATGTTATGGATTGTGATTGAGTGTGAATTATTTCATGATTTTTGGGATTGATTATGATTGCTTTTGAGCTTGGTCTTGCTATTGACCTTCTATGTGCTCCAATTTGCCATGTTTGACTTCTTTGGTTTATGAAATGACAATGATGCATGATTTGATTGTGAATCCAATTGAGGTAGCTTCTTAAATGTTTGAACATGAATTGGGTTGACTTTTCTTTGCTGTTTTGACCTTTTCTTTCATCTTTGACCCTAGGCTAGTCCTAGTGGTCTTTTGAGCTTACAATTGAGTTAATGTTTCAGGTTAAGCACCAATGCCTCAAAGATCATTCAAATTTGATTGAGTTGGATTATATATATCATGTGCTAACCCTTGTTTTGTAGGTGTGACTCATATAGTTGAGTCTTGTGCTTTGCACATTGGTCCCTCTGTGGTTGACTGTTGTTTATCCATTCCTTTTGTTTTAAACTGTTGAACTATGTACTGATTTGTTTGACTTTTTCAGGTACTCTTTAGTTGCTTTATTTGCTTGCTTTTCTATTTAGCAATTTGCTTCGAGGTATAATTACTTCTTCTTCATGTAGTCTGGAGACCCGGCTTGTTATTTGGCCGGGCAAACTGTCTGAAGTCCTCCTTAAGAGGCAATGCTTGTGTGTGTTTATATTTGTCCCAAGCAGGAAAAGTCCTTCAAGTAAGGCAATTGGTAGATCAAAGGGATAAGCAACCTATCCCCTACTATTCAGTGAGTCCTCTCCTTGCTCCCATTACATGGTTGTAGCATTGAGATAAAAACCCAAGATCAATCGAGTCAATAATGTGGAAAGAGTTCCTACTTTCTGAACTCCCACACTTTCTGAAATGCTCTCCCTGATTAGAGATAGAAGCAATGAGGCACACCCCTCATTCTCCTTTTCATCTGCTTCACCTTAGCCTCTCAATGGCAAGGTTAAGAGCGACATTTACCTATTACAGTGGACTTTCATAGTCAAACCCTCTTGTGTGAGCCCCCTTGTTTGGCTATAGAGTGTGCTGTTTGTTATTCATTGATTGATTGATTGCTTCATATGCACCTGTTTGCTTATATGTTGTGCATTTATCATCATCAATTGCCATCAATGCATGATCATCTCATTTGTCTTTATGACTTGTCTTTGTTGTTTACCCATTGAGGACAATTGTAAGACCATCCATTGGCCATTGCTCCTATGATATGGAAGTGAGTATAAGACCATCACCTTGGCCACTCATCCCTGTGCTTGATGCATTTGTTTGATTGTATGTGAGGTTGCAACTGTAAGTCCCTGCATGTTGGCATTTGCTTTCCTATGATCACTTGTTGCTTTGTCTGTTTGTATGTGAGGATACAACTGTAAGTCCCTGCAAGTTGGCATTTGTATTCCTAGGACCATACTGTGGAGGTTAGAGTAAGCCCAGACAGATTGGCATCTGACATCCATGTTTTGCTTTCTCTGTTTATGTGAGGTTGCAACTGTAAGTCCCAGCAAGTTGGCATTTGCATTCCTATGACCATATTGTTGCTTTTGTTCTTGTATGTGAGGATCCATTGTAAGTCCCTGCAATGTGGCATTGGTTTTCCTATGAGCATACTGTGGAGTTAACCTAAGTCCAGACAGATTGGCAGTTGACTTCCATGTTTCATCTTTGTTTTCTTTTTAGGAGATTAGTGTAAGACCATTGAGTGGCATCTGATATCCATTTCTGTTTTAGGAGACTGGTGTAAATCCACCTATTGGTATCCGGTATCCGCTTTTTATTTCTTTGTTTGAGGAGATTAGTGTAAGACCATTGAGTGGCCTCTGATATCCATTTTGTTTTAGGAGATTGGTATAAGACCATTGATTGGCATCCGGTATCCGTCTTTCTTATTTTGTTTGTTTATTATTGCTTATTGCTATTCCAAAGGACACACTTGAATCATCCTCTATATGATTTCAAGAAGTGAACCTTCTAAGAAGTTTTACAATCCATCCTCATCCATTCATCATTCATTATGTCCTAAACCTTTTCACACATTTACTTTCAAACCTGACATAAGTGTTGTGCAAACTTCTTCATGTTTTCAAAATCTAAAAACCTGGACTCGAGTCCTTGACTTTTTCAAACTCCATTTCATAATACTTCTCTGAATCAATCTTAATCATACTTTGACTCCACTTTCATAATCACAATCAATTAACTTCACCCATTCACTTGTTTTGGCTTTGTCCATTGTTAATCTTTTCATGCATTAGCCATAGGTTTCAATTATCATTGTGGTTGATGTAAATCTTGCCTATCCTTAGTGAGTCGACAGTAAGACTTCCGTACTTAAAACAGGGCTAACCCCTCTAGTACGTCGAAGCTATCCTCGCATGGTGGATGTTGTTTTTGGTCGAGTGTTCTCCCATTGATAATGAAAAGCCTCAGTGCTTGTGTTTAAAACTGAATCCACCAACTTTTGGAAATCTTTTAGCCGAACTACGGTGTTTTGATCCTTACCTTTGATGGAAGGTACGTAGGCAGCGGGTTCATCCGTTCAAACCCAATAAAAATTGTATATTCTTTTCTCATCATCCCAATCATGTTTGCACAATACTTATGTCATAACAAATAACAATTTAATACAACAAGTGTGAAAAGGGCTCCCTAGGAGTACCTAGGACGTAGTGGGTGCCTAACACCTTCCCATTGCGTAATTTACCCCTTACCCAGACTCTCTGATCTTTTTATTAGTTTTCTACGTGTAAAACTTCTTAGGCTTTTGTTCGCTTTTTAGCCAGTCCTTTGGATAAATAAAAGTGCGGTGGCGACTCGAAATTTCATTGTATCTCTTGCTTATGATTTAATCGATAAATCATATAGCGACGAATACACCGCTACAGAAAAGTGGCGACTCTGCTGGGGAACGAACCCAGAATCTCTGGTTGTATTGCCTACTTTTCACCCTTGTTGTGATATATTGTTATCTGTTATTTGACATATTTTTGTACAATTTGGGATCACTGTATTGATTGTAATGTGTGAATTGCTTGATATACATTTGCTGTTTGCTTTGGTGATCTGTGAGATGAGTTCTGTACCCGGACTCGAGTGCTCTCTAGGATAGGAGAATGGCATAGTCTTGTTGACTGGTGTGGAGTATTCCTTAGCCAGTTGACTTGCGAGTCCATTCACTTGGTGGAGGTCATGTTGGACTAATAATGTCACACAAGTTATTTGTGGTTAGGCATTATTCTTTCAATCATGTGCCGCAGAAGCCAAGGGCCTTAGTTTACCAAACCCATCTTGGCCTATTTTTAGGACCGTAGTGCGGAGGTCGTTCAGATGTCAGTTCTGATACGATTGTTACGCGATACTACACTCATAAGAGTTTCTCTTGAGAATATTCTTGGAATACGAGTATTCGTTCCTCCGATAATATTCGAAAGATGGAACGATGATTATGGGAACCTCTGATAGAACATGTCTGGCAGGTTTAAACCTTAGTACACTCCCTTTGGGTGGTTCTTAACCGAGACTCCATGCTCGTGACTCTCAACAAACCCGTGATTCGTGGTTGAGTCGTTCAAACATTGTTAATATCAATGGATCCCGGATCAGGTGTAAAACCTAAAGTCCACCAAAGCGGCTGGTTGATATTAAGAATGTCTGAACCGGTTCATGTACCGTTAATATCAATGGAACTTGGGTGTTGATAAGGTGAAAACCTAAATCCACCAAAATGGATGATTGATATTAGGGATACATAGAGCTTTCCCACGACCTTTGTTTGGCGTGCCTTGCGTGATCCTTGAGTGTGATTGTTGCATTCATGCATTCACGCATTCATCCGCATTCATGTCATCAAAAAAGAAAATTTTCAAGGAACTCAAAGGAGTTTATTTGCAAAAATTTTCAAATATGAAAAAACCGGGAAATTTTTTTTCACCTGATATATCTGATGAGATATTCTCATGTATGATCAAAATGCTTAACTATTTCAAAGTTTGCAAATAAAACCCTCGGGTTCCTTTGATATAAAAACAAGCATATGCATAAACACTTCATGCATCATTTGCATAAGCAGGTGTTTTGTTCCGTTCTCCCGTCCTGTGGTCTGACCCTGCGATCTTCATTTATTTTGAAGACGCACTTTGCCGGTATTATACCAGAGCCAACTCTGCCAGATTGATGGATCATCCAGAGCAAGAGAGTTGTGAACTCAAGGAGGATTTTGCCAGACTAAGCGCTGTTGATGGATTTATTCCTGGTTAGATCCCGGGCTGGCATTGGCTACTGTTATGGGGCACTTAATGAGCAAGGTTTGTTCGCAAGTGGAGGATTCATCCATGCTGATCAACCTGCAGAAGAGGAAGTTGCTGCTATCTTGGAAAGAGATGCAGAAGATTTGAACAATTTCATCATACCTGGTGGTGTCTGCCACTGTTGGGTCGCTGTGGATGTTCCTACGGTCATTCATAAGTCAGCGTGATTCGTTCATTTTGTTTAAAACCCTTCTCCCATGCCAAAAGGAGAAGTGATGACATTGTTGGCAGCATTTAATACAATGATGTTTTCATTCAATTAATGCATTGTTAAACATTTGTTTTTCCATTTGTTTTCACTTTTTGCTTTTGCATGAAATCAGTGATCACAAAAAACCATGAAAAACAAAAACAGCATTTTTCATCCGCATAAATGATTTGCTTGTTTAAAATTCAAAAGCTTTTCATTATCCAGAATCGTTATGCAGGGATTTCTAAACCCATTGAACATAATGATCCAACGCCATCTCCCAATCTTGAAGTCCTTGTATCTGAGGCAGAGGAAGATGATGTTGAGGGGATTCCTGATGAGATTACCCGCCTTCTTGAGCGCCAAAGAAGCTCATTCAGCTGTATCATGAAAATCAGCAAAACAGTCAAACTGGGGATTACAAAAAAAAAAAAAATCAAAAAAAGCGAAGAGGGTGAAAAAATAAGAAGATCAAAAATCAGGAAAAAATTTCAAAATTTTTCCAAGGGAAAAAAGAAATTATACCCTCAAGTCCCTAGTTGACTGATGCTGAATGGATTCAGAGTCGTTATGACCAATTGAATTTGATTGAAGAAAAGCGGTTGACTGCCATGTGTCATGGTCAGTTATATCAGCAGAGAATGAAAAAGCATTCGATAAGAAGGTCAAGCCTCGTTTGTTCAGAGAAGGTGACCTCGTGCTCAAGAAAGTTTTGTCTTTCGCGCCCGATTCCAGGGGCAAGTGGACTCCAAACTACGAGGGTCCATATGTTGTTAAAAGAGCCTTTTCAGGCGGAGCTCTAATGCTTACAACAATGGATGGGGAGGATTTCACTCGTCCTGTGAATTCAGATGCAGTTAAGAGATACTTTGCCTAGAAAAAAAAGTATATGCAAATGAAAAAAAAAACAAATGAAAAAAAAACAGAATTGCTCGCTAAGTTGAAAACCCGAAAGGGCGGCTTAGGTAAAAATGAGCGTCTCGGTGGAGAACCCGCAAGGGTAATTCAGGCAAAAATTAGAGACTTGAAAAAAAAGAGAATATTTGCATCCCGTTAGATTGAGTACCTCACTCTGGGGCAATCTAGGCAAAAATTAGGGATTTGGCAAGTAACTGCATCCTGACAAGACTTTCTGTTCATCAGTCGTCATTTCGTCAGAAGATTCTCGATTCGTCGTCAACCGAAGCTTCGGATACATCGAGATTCAAATTGGTAGAGAAAGGATCATTATGTTCAATGTAGCCCTCTTCCAATATATATCACTGATTTCGAATTTGTACAGATCTATGGAGTCTTGCCATTTGCAGGCTACCATTCTATCAAATCAATTTGAGCTTTTTATCCAATTATTTGCACTCTTATTTGTCTCAATTCAACAAATGTTTTGCATGTTTTAAATTGATAAAATGTCATTGCTTTAAACAAATCAAATTTTTCAAAAAATTTTTGTTTTAAACAAAGTGAACATTCACAAGATTGAAAGGATACTCAAGAATATCTCAGTGCTCTCCCGAGGGTGGCATGATTTCCAACAGGTAAGACAATGGTTCATATTCCTGGTTTGGTGGTATCTTCTTTCTTCAGATCTTTGTTGAGGTTGTTCCTCAGACAAAGTTGTTGTTGGGGTTGTTCCCCAGTACAGTCGCAGGTAGAGTGTTGTTGAAGGTTTCGTTTTCTCCAGCAGCGGTTTTCCCAGCATGGGTGTCTCTTTGAGAGTTTCGGCGGTTGATGGTTTGTCATCTTGGTGCCCCGTCACTTTCTTCAGTGGGTCGTATGCCCCAGACTTTATTTGTCTCCTCAGCGCAGTCATGAGTATAACTGATTGATTGATACTCCCCTCGAAGTCGCGAGTAGAGCTGTCATTAATATCCCCACCAGAGTTGCAAGTGGAGTTGTTACCGCTTTTCCCCATGCAGTGTGCCAGCAGGATTTGTCTGTTTCCTCAACACGTTTGTTTTCTTTTGAAGACTCGGTAAGTCAGTGGTTTGATACCCAGTACTTTACCTTTTCCCCGGCGAAGTCGTCTGTGGAATTGTTGTTATCTCTCCATCAGAGTTATTCTCTACAGCAGAGCAGGATTTATCTTCCTACTCGTTGTTTGTTTGGGTCGACATCCCAGTATATTGCAACCATCTTTCCCTCAGCGTAGTCTGCAGAGCGTTTGTGGTGGCAGTTTTGCCTGTTGAATACTCCTTCAATCCCCGACATGGTCGGATGATGGCTCTAGCCTCCAGTGAACGGATTGATTCCCTGACTGTTTGTGATCCCCGATAGAGTGGCTTATAGTGCAGAATCTACTTGTTGTGATCAGTTTGCTATGTATATTCTCCCCAAGTGGAGTGGTTCGGTCCAGAATCTGCTTGTTTGATCTGTCCTCCCTCAGCGGTTTGTTCCCAAGAGAGTAGCCGACAGTTTTCCCCAATAGAGTTGCTTATGCAATCAGATTCTATTTGGATGATATCATTCTCCCTCGGCGGGTTGTTCCCCAGTGGAGTTATGTGGATTTGCTTCTACAGCAGTTCGTGCTTATGCACTTTTTGTTTCTCAGTTGACACTGGGATCCCCTGCAGATACTTTGGGATTTCTCTTGTTCCCCTACAGATTCGTCTTGGTGGCTGTTATGCCCGTTGTGACTTTCTGTACCCTGATTGGGTCATTTCTTGATATCTCTGATTCTCTGCTTCTTCAGCAGTACCCGCAGATCTTTGCTTCTCAGCATGTGGATCTCCGCAGATTGGCTCTCCAGCTGGTTTTTCCCCTGGAAGTATAATACCGGACGTTTTGTTCCTGAACCTGTTTGTGTTAGAATTGTCTGTTTTGTCAGCATTCATCAAACATAAATCACGCATATTCATGCATATTTATAAACATTCAGATATTCATGTTGCATTTCTTGCCATATATCTTTTGTTTGTCGTGTCTCCTGCTATGGTGATATAGATCTCTTTACAGATCTCCCCAAGCAGATGTCGGGTGTTTAAAATCTCTCCATATAGAGTCAACCCCATAAGCAGAAAAAGTTTGTCTTTCCTTCTGCAGTTCCCCACCGAGATATATCCTCGTGGATGACGGTTTGTTCCGTTTCCTCCCAACACATATATTGGGATGGAAGTTCCTATTTGAGCTATATCCTCATTAGGACGTGTCTTGATTCAGTCTGTCTTTTCGGATTATTCCCGAATTGGCTATTTGTCAAATGTCTTGTGTTTCCCAGTGGGTTGGTCCCCAGCGGAATGTTTTTGGGCCTCTACCCTCATAACCGGTAGTTGTAAGTCCTACTTTTCCTGGCTTTCTTAACTGAATTTGTGGTTATACACCTTTTATTCTCCAGCCAGAGTTTTTGGTTTTCTACCTACTACCCGGTAGTTGTAAATCCTATTTTCCTGCTCTTCAGCAGTTTGTGGTTTGTTATAACCCTATTTTGGTTTCCCGTGCGGATTTGTGATTTGTTCTATCCCCACGCGGAGTTGTTGGTCTTCTACCCCATATTCGGTAGATGTAAACCCTAATTTTGTGGTTATCTTCATTCAATATTTGATGATGATTTTCCTTTGCTTGTATAAGTTGCTCAGATCAGCACTTATATCCCCAACAAGTCTTTTGTGGATAATTGCCGTATGCTAGCAATTTTATCCCCAGTGGGTCTTTTCACCGTATGCTAGTGATTTGTTCCCCGGATCATTGGTTGTATACCAATGCATCCCCAGCTAGCCCCTGTGGATAATTGCCGGATGCTTGTAAATTATCCTCAGCAGTTCGCCTTTCATTTACCCTTTTGTCGGTAATGTCTGTTGCTCCTTTTGATTGGTCATCATTATATACCTATTCTGGTATCCCGATGCCTTTCTTTTCGGATTTTTATCCTTAAACAACCCAGTAACCGGTTCAGGATAATCTTCCATGCGAGTATATTATTCACGGTCTGCCGGTAATGAATAATATATCTCATGCGCTCTTTAGTTGGAATCCTTCGTTGATTTTCCCCAACTGAGCAAGATTCGTATTCTTTGTAGAATCGAATATCCATCCTTTAACCAGTTTGTGTTTAGGATGATGAGTGTTTTGGAACACACACCAATTCACGCTTTTTTATCCATCCTTTAACCAGTTTGTGTTTAGGATGATGAGTGTTTTGGAACACACACCAATTCACGTTTTTTGCCCATCCTTTAACCAGTTTGTGTTCAGGATGATGAGTGTTTTGGAACACACACCAATTCACGTTTTTTGTCCATCCTTTAAACAAGTCTGCTGTTCTAGCTTTCTTTCGGATGATGAGTGTCTTGGAACACACACCAATTCACGCTTCTTTTTGCCCATCCTTTAACCAGTTTGCGTTTTGGATGATGAGTGTTTTGGAACACACACCAATTCACGCTTTTTTGTCCATCCTTTAAACAAGTCTGCTGTTCTAGCTTTCTTTCGGATGATGAGTGTCTTGGAACACACACCAATTCACGCTTTTTTTGTCCATCCTTTAAACAAGTCTGCTGTTCTAGCTTTCTTTCGGATGATGAGTGTTTTGGAACACACACCAATTCACGCTTTTTTGTCCATCCTTTAAACAAGTCTGCTGTTCTAGCTTTCTTTCGGATGATGAGTGTTTTGGAACACACACCAATTCACGCTTTTTTTGCCCATCCTTTAACCAGTTTGCGTTTTGGATGATGAGTGTTTTGGAACACACACCAATTCACGCTTTTTTGTCCATCCTTTAAACAAGTCTGCTGTTCTAGCTTTCTTTCGGATGATGAGTGTCTTGGAACACACACCAATTCACGCTTTTTTGTCCATCCTTTAAACAAGTCTGTTGTTCTAGCTTTCTTCAGGATGATGAGTGTTTTGGAACACACACCAATTCACGTTCTTTTTATCCATCCTTTAACCAGTTTGCGTTTTGGATGATGAGTGTTTTGGAACACACACCAATTCACGTTTTTGGTCGGTCACCTGTTACATACCTACAACCCGGTATCTTTGGTGTTCCTTCCTGAGTTTGTTACCCTTATGCCGGTAACATCTCATTTCTTTGTTGCTTCCCTCAGTGGAACTTTTTGTTGCTTCTCCCCAGGAGTCAGCTTGTGTCTCTCCAATGGATTTATTTTCCATTTGGAATTCTTTTCCCCAGTGTGAGTTCTTCACTCCCCAGTGAGGCCTCCAGTCTGTTTTCTGTTTTTCTTAATCAGAGTCGTGTCTTGTTCACGTTGTGTCAGTTTTGTTTATCCCCAATTAGAGTCTTGTCAGAGTCTCTGTTCCTGGTGAGTATACTACTCCGATGGATCGTCTTTTCTTCTGTGTGAATCATATTCCCCACAGAATTTGTGTCTTTTGCATACATACATTTGCATCATGAGGTCTCTTAGGGACCAAAATTTGTCTCATTACTGTTATTTAAGCCCATTCTACCGCGTCGAGATGAAGATTTCTAAACTTCACTTCTCCGGCTAGAATGACCTTAAATAGGGGCATCTGTAAGACCCCAATTTTGGCCCTAAGATCCCTCATGGCCCATATCATATCATATCATGGCCTCAAGGATCATTGCATGCCCTAGCTTCCCTCCTAGTGGGTAGGTTGCCTTGTGGGTTGTTTCTTGATCACCAAGCATACTTTGCATTTGTATATCTTTGCTTTTCATATGTTTATCATTCAAAAAGTACAAAAATATTGTCAGTCTAACCTTGTTGCTTGCAGTTGAAGCAGTCATCAGCAATTAGGTCAAAGACAGTCAACAGTCAGTCAAAGCAATGGATGGTGGCCATTCTTGCAGAATTTGGGCACCATGATCAATAATCAAGAGTTCATACAACTTGGGACATCATTTGAAGTCAAGGTCTCAAGGAATTAGGGTTTGGAATTCATCAGAAAGGCTTCAGTCACCCAAAACCCTAGAAAAGTCAAACTTGGTCAACTGTGGATTTAATCAGTGATTTGATGGATGGAATTGATTTGAAGGAGTTCATTCATGCTTATACAAGCCTCATCTATCATGCCAAACCTCATCATGGAATAATTTGAGGTCAAACAGAAAATTTCCCAAAATAGAAAGTGGACCTGTAATTTCAACTGCCAAAAATGGAAACTTCTTGATCTTAAACTTACATCATGATACAAGCTTCAAATGAATTTTTGCCCAACATGAAAGTTGAAGATCTTGTTCTCCCATTTTCACAAAGTCCAAGAACTCTCAAATCCCATGTGTGGTTGTCAAGATATGATCAATTCAATTTCAAAAATTTGTGAACTTCAACAAGCCATATCTCATGAACCATTTGGCCAAATTTGGTGGGGTTTTTTCCTACAAACCACATTTTTCCTCCTCTTTCCAAAAATATAAATTTCATGAACCAAAACCTTGCCAATCAAAATGGCATTTTTGGCCTTGACTTTATTCATTTCAAGTTTGACCCAAAGTTGACTTTTTGATTTATTGATTTTTTCTCACTTTGGCCAATTGGGATTTGTTTCATATGGTATTTGCAACATGCTCCAAGTCCAATTTTGTGCTCATGCTACTATCATACTATCATTTTGGCCAAAGGTGTGAAATTGGAAAATTTTGCAAATAGCTTCATAAGTAAAGGTAATGTTTAGCACTTAAGGAGCAGATGCAAAACAACAAATTGGATGGTCATGTGCAGCCTGTACCAAGCCCAAACCGTGCAAGCATACACCCTCCACTTTCACTTGTGAAAAATTTAGCAAAATGCATTTTGGTTCCATTTGAGCTAATCCAACTTAGCATTTCTTAAACCAACCTTAAACAGACCTTTATAAGCTTATTTTCTGCTCATTTCACAACCCTAGAGACTAAGAGAAGCAGCCACACGACCAAAAAACCTCCATTCTCCCAATTTGCATCTGAACCAAAATTGATTTTCTGCACAAAATTTCCAAAACCTTCGAGTAACCTTTGGTTGATTCATCACATGGACATCATCTAGAAGTGATTGGTGGCATCAAACACCAGCTGTACAACCGTTTTCTCATCTGTTTTCTTCAAGCTCTTCCAATGGCAGATCGTGATTTACTTATGTCCAAGCATTCTTGAGCTGAAACAACTTCATCATCCATCATTTGGAGCTGGAACCTTCGACTGTTTGAGCAAATATCATCGAAATAACAACTGCTTCTTCCATTTCTTCACAACCAAGTAAATCTCGACTCTCTCTTTTCTCTTATCCATGCTATGTGTTTGATAGTCCTTGCCTTGCTGGTTGTTATGAACTTGGAATCATGTTAAATGGTTGGTTGGTTTAGGAGAAATCTGGCTTTGAAATTCTATGTGCAAACTTGTTTCCATCGATTTCTCTTGTATGAGCTTGTTTTAATGATTTTGCTTGCTGGTATGTGATGCTTATTGTTGGTAGATTAGATAGCCATGCTTGATTTTAGCTTCTGGGGATTTTGTTCATGTTCGATTTTGCATGATGATGATGAATGCCCTGCTGTTTTGCAACCTTAAACCTGCCCAGAAATCCACATGAATCATGTCCTGTTTGTTGGTGTTATGATGCTGCCTGAGTGTTAATGCCATGATGTTGTGTTTTGCTGCTTGGAATTTGTTTTATGATGATGAACTCGCATGAAGATACCATGAACATTGCTGCTAAAACCCTAGGGTTTTTAAACCCAGAAAATTTGAACCTTGATTGGTCTGTTTACTATTCCATTGGCCATCAGCCAATGAGAACATTTCGTTCTCCATGCCAAAACGCACAGTTTTGATAAATGAGGGCGCTATTTACAATTTTGCCACGCTGACCACATGTTTGACTTGTTTGCCATGCTATTTTGCTCATGTTGCTACAATTTGTTCCTCATCTTGTAAAATCCATTTCATCTTCATTATTCATCCAAAAATCCTGAAATTTTTTGCACAATGTTCACAAGAATGTCTAGTATTTTATTGTGATTTTTAATTAATTTTTCGTTGGCTGGATTTTAAATTGCATGAGGTTTCTTGTCATGTATGCCTAATTGATACCTTTGGCCAAAACCTTTGTGAAATAATGATGATGCATCCATTGGTTCTGAAATTTTTTGTGGTGAAACTAGACTCATTCATCTTTGTTTTGGTGTAGAGTTTGTGCATTTATCATTTGTGATGTGTGAGATATGAATTTTGGAAGTAGGGTGTGACAATTTGTGTCACACCAATGTTATGCAACTTCTTGATTTTTGTTCACATGCTTCCTGACCTTCAAATAATGTGAAATTTTGCATGAATGATCTCTTACATGTCTAGTTTGTGTATGAATTTTCCTGGATTTAATGATGCCATTTTCCATTTAATTGTGAATTTTCTTCCCTGCCTAGTCAAATGTTGACTTTGTGTGACATATCTTGCCAAATCCTTTGGGAAATTCTTCATGCCTTATTGTATGATCATGAAATTTCATATATGCATACTAGACATCTTGAGCTTTGCATTGGTGTTAATCTCATTCATTTCTCATCTGTTTTCAATTTGATATGATTTTTTGAAGTTGACCCATGTTTGTTGACTTTCATTGTGCACATTTGAAATTGTGTTGACTTCCTGATTTTATTTGACTATCTTCCCATGATCCAATTGAGCTGAAATTTCATATGCATGCCATGTTATGGATTGTGATTGAGTGTGAATTATTTCATGATTTTTGGGATTGATTATGATTGCTTTTGAGCTTGGTCTTGCTGTTGACCTTCTATGTGCTCCAATTTGCCATGTTTGACTTCTTTGGTTTATGAAATGACAATGATGCATGATTTGATTGTGAATCCAATTGAGGTAGCTTCTTAAATGTTTGAACATGAATTGGGTTGACTTTTCTTTGCTGTTTTGACCTTTTCTTTCATCTTTGACCCTAGGCTAGTCCTAGTGGTCTTTTGAGCTTACAATTGAGTTAATGTTTCAGGTTAAGCACCAATGCCTCAAAGATCATTCAAATTTGATTGAGTTGGATTATATATATCATGTGCTAACCCTTGTTTTGTAGGTGTGACTCATATAGTTGAGTCTTGTGCTTTGCACATTGGTCCCTCTGTGGTTGACTGTTGTTTATCCATTCCTTTTGTTTTAAACTGTTGAACTATGTACTGATTTGTTTGACTTTTTCAGGTACTCTTTAGTTGCTTTATTTGCTTGCTTTGCTATTTAGCAATTTGCTTCGAGGTATAATTACTTCTTCTTCATGTAGTCTGGAGACCCGGCTTGTTATTTGGCCGGGCAAACTGTCTGAAGTCCTCCTTAAGAGGCAATGCTTGTGTGTGTTTATATTTGTCCCAAGCAGGAAAAGTCCTTCAAGTAAGGCAATTGGTAGATCAAAGGGATAAGCAACCTATCCCCTACTATTCAGTGAGTCCTCTCCTTGCTCCCATTACATGGTTGTAGCATTGAGATAAAAACCCAAGATCAATCGAGTCAATAATGTGGAAAGAGTTCCTACTTTCTGAACTCCCACACTTTCTGAAATGCTCTCCCTGATTAGAGATAGAAGCAATGAGGCACACCCCTCATTCTCCTTTTCATCTGCTTCACCTTAGCCTCTCAATGGCAAGGTTAAGAGCGACATTTACCTATTACAGTGGACTTTCATAGTCAAACCCTCTTGTGTGAGCCCCCTTGTTTGGCTATAGAGTGTGCTGTTTGTTATTCATTGATTGATTGATTGCTTCATATGCACCTGTTTGCTTATATGTTGTGCATTTATCATCATCAATTGCCATCAATGCATGATCATCTCATTTGTCTTTATGACTTGTCTTTGTTGTTTACCCATTGAGGACAATTGTAAGACCATCCATTGGCCATTGCTCCTATGATATGGAAGTGAGTATAAGACCATCACCTTGGCCACTCATCCCTGTGCTTGATGCATTTGTTTGATTGTATGTGAGGTTGCAACTGTAAGTCCCTGCATGTTGGCATTTGCTTTCCTATGATCACTTGTTGCTTTGTCTATTTGTATGTGAGGATACAACTGTAAGTCCCTGCAAGTTGGCATTTGTATTCCTAGGACCATACTGTGGAGGTTAGAGTAAGCCCAGACAGATTGGCATCTGACATCCATGTTTTGCTTTCTCTGTTTATGTGAGGTTGCAACTGTAAGTCCCAGCAAGTTGGCATTTGCATTCCTATGACCATATTGTTGCTTTTGTTCTTGTATGTGAGGATCCATTGTAAGTCCCTGCAATGTGGCATTGGTTTTCCTATGAGCATACTGTGGAGTTAACCTAAGTCCAGACAGATTGGCAGTTGACTTCCATGTTTCATCTTTGTTTTCTTTTTAGGAGATTAGTGTAAGACCATTGAGTGGCATCTGATATCCATTTCTGTTTTAGGAGACTGGTGTAAATCCACCTATTGGTATCCGGTATCCGCTTTTTATTTCTTTGTTTGAGGAGATTAGTGTAAGACCATTGAGTGGCCTCTGATATCCATTTTGTTTTAGGAGATTGGTATAAGACCATTGATTGGCATCCGGTATCCGTCTTTCTTATTTTGTTTGTTTATTATTGCTTATTGCTATTCCAAAGGACACACTTGAATCATCCTCTATATGATTTCAAGAAGTGAACCTTCTAAGAAGTTTTACAATCCATCCTCATCCATTCATCATTCATTATGTCCTAAACCTTTTCACACATTTACTTTCAAACCTGACATAAGTGTTGTGCAAACTTCTTCATGTTTTCAAAATCTAAAAACCTGGACTCGAGTCCTTGACTTTTTCAAACTCCATTTCATAATACTTCTCTGAATCAATCTTAATCATACTTTGACTCCACTTTCATAATCACAATCAATTAACTTCACCCATTCACTTGTTTTGGCTTTGTCCATTGTTAATCTTTTCATGCATTAGCCATAGGTTTCAATTATCATTGTGGTTGATGTAAATCTTGCCTATCCTTAGTGAGTCGACAGTAAGACTTCCGTACTTAAAACAGGGCTAACCCCTCTAGTACGTCGAAGCTATCCTCGCATGGTGGATGTTGTTTTTGGTCGAGTGTTCTCCCATTGATAATGAAAAGCCTCAGTGCTTGTGTTTAAAACTGAATCCACCAACTTTTGGAAATCTTTTAGCCGAACTACGGTGTTTTGATCCTTACCTTTGATGGAAGGTACGTAGGCAGCGGGTTCATCTGTTCAAACCCAATAAAAATTGTATATTCTTTTCTCATCATCCCAATCATGTTTGCACAATACTTATGTCATAACAAATAACAATTTAATACAACAAGTGTGAAAAGGGCTCCCTAGGAGTACCTAGGACGTAGTGGGTGCCTAACACCTTCCCATTGCGTAATTTACCCCTTACCCAGACTCTCTGATCTTTTTATTAGTTTTCTACGTGTAAAACTTCTTAGGCTTTTGTTCGCTTTTTAGCCAGTCCTTTGGATAAATAAAAGTGCGGTGGCGACTCGAAATTTCATTGTATCTCTTGCTTATGATTTAATCGATAAATCATATAGCGACGAATACACCGCTACACCGCCCTATTGCCATGTCTAGATGTGAAGCTACAACTTAGCGGGGAACACCTGATGAAATGTTGGGGAAAACATTATCGAACCAAACTGCTCGGGGAAGACCAACAAGGCTTCACATTTCAAGACTTACCTGTTCTCAGACTGTTGTTGATATTCCTTGCTGAAATCGATTGTTGTTAAAGTAATTGTTTTTATATTCTTAAGAAAAAAAAGATTTTTATTTATTATCTTATGTCAAAAATATCATCATAAAATTCAATTTTATTTAGCAGAAATAAATAAGAGTAAAAACAATTGGATAAAAAAGCTCAACTTTATTTAATAGGATGGTAGTCTGTAAATGACAAGACTCTATAGATCTTTACAAAAGTTGAAAATGGTAATTTACATGGAAAAGGGCTACATTGAATAAAATGATCACTACTCCTCCTACCAACTTCAATATCCGATGTGCTCTTGGCTTTGGTTAAGAATAACGAATCAGAACCAAATGACCTGCTCCAAACTATCTAAAGGACTAGGACCAACCGAATGCAGTTACTTGCCATAATCCCTAATTTTTGCCTAGATTTCCCCGAGGTGGGGTGCTCAATCTATCGGGATAAATTTCTGTCTCATGTCTCTAAATTTTTCCTGGATCGCCTGTTCGGGTTTCCAATCCATCGAGACGCCCATTTTTGCCTAAGCTGCCCTTTCGGGTTTTCAACTTAGCGAGATGTTCTTTTCTTTTTTAGGCGAAGTATTTCTTGGTTGCATCGGCATTCACATGACGAGTGAACTCTTCACCATCCATAGTTGTAAGAATCAAAGCACCGCCTGAAAAGGCTCTCTTAACAACATATGGGCCTTCATAGTTAGGAGTCCATATTCCCCTAGCATCAGGTTTGAAAGATAGAATCTTCTTGAGCATAAGGTCACCTTCTTTAAACACACGAGGCTTGACCTTCTTATCAAAACCTTTCTTCATTCTTTTTTGATATTACTGACCATGACACATGGTAGTCAACCTCTTCTCTTCAATTAAATTGAGCTGATCATATCTGGTCTGGCACCATTCAGCTTCTATCAACTTGGCTTCCATCAAGACACGCAATGATGGGATCTCAACCTCTACTGGGAGCACAACTTCCATGCCATAAACAAGAGACAAATGGGTTGCCCCTGTCGAAGTGTGGATGGATGTACGGTACCCATGTAAAGCAAATGGGAGCATCTAGTGCCAATCTTTGTACGTCACAACCATTTTATGAATAATCTTCTTGATGTTCTTATTCGCAGCTTTAACAACCTCATTCATCTTGGGTCTGTAGGGAGAAGAATTATGATGTGCAATCTTGAAGTCTTTGCAAAGAGCTTCCACCATATTATTGTTCAAGTTCGATCCATTATCGGTAACGATCTTGCTCGCCATACCATATTGGCATATAATTTGATTCTTGATAAACCTCACAATAACTTTCTTGGTTACATTTGCATATGATGTCGCTTCAACCCATTTTATGAAGTAATCAATAGCCACCAGAATGAAACAATGTTCGTTAGAAGCTTTGGGCTCAATCATGCTAATCATATCAATTCCCCACATGGAGAAAGGCCATGGAGAAGAAATGACATTCAACAGTGTTGGAGGAACATGAATTTTATCTACATATATTTGACACTTATGGCATTTCTTCACAAAATTGCAACAGTCAGATTCCATTGTCAACCAATAGTAACCTTCTCTTAACATCTTCTTTGCCATAGCATGTCCATTGGAATGAGTACCAAAGAAACCTTCATGGACTTCAGTCATCAATAGGTCTTCTTCGTGTCTATCCACGCATCTAAGCAAAACCATATCGAAATTTCTCTTGTAAAGCACATCACCATTCAGGTAGAAGTTGCCAACTAATCTTCTAAAAGTCTTCTTATCTTTCAAAGATGCCCCAGGCGGGTAAATCTGGCTTTGGAGGAAACATTTGATATCAAAATACCACGGCTTCTCATCTTTAACTTCTTTAACAACAAACACATGAGATGGCCTATCAAGACACATCACAGTCAAATTAGGAACTTCGTTCCAAAATTTCACCATAATCATTGAAGCCAACGTTGCAAGAGCATCTGCCATCCGATTTTCATCTCGAAGGATATGATGAAACTCAACCTTTGTAAAGAAACTTGAAATCCTCCTTGCATAATCTCTATATGGTATCAAACCAGGTTGATTCGTCTCCCATTCACCTTTGATCTGATTCACAACCAAAGTTGAATCTCCATAGATGTCAAAATATTTGATTCTGAGATAAATGGCCTCTTCAAGCCCCATAATCCAAGCTTCAGACTCAACCCTATTATTTGTACACTTGAAAGTTAATCTAGTTGTGAACGGAAAATGAGTGTCTTGAGGAGTAATAATCATTGCCCCAATGCCATTACCATATGAATTAACAGCTCCCTCAAATACGATGCCCCAACAGGAACCAGATTCTGGCCTTTCTTCAAGCAATGGTTCATCACAATCTTTCATCTTCAAGTACAAAATTTCTTCGTCAGGAAAATCATACTACACTGACTGGTAATCTTCAATTGGTTGGTTAGCCGGATAGTCAGCCAAGGGACTACTTTTAATAGCTTCCAGAGATCAGTATTCAATGTCATACTCAGATAACAACATTTGCCAACAGGCAATTCTCCCAGTTAAAACAAGCTTCTCAAAAATGTACTTGATTGGATCAATTTTGGATATCAACCAAGTAGTATGATTCAACATATACTGGCGCAGACGCTTAGCAGCCCAAGCCAATGCACAACAAGTCTTCTCAAGCATAGAATACTGAGTCTCACAGTCGATGAACTTCTTACTGAGGTAGTAAATTACATACTCTTTATTTCCAGATTTATCTTGTTGACCAAGAACACAACCCATACTCTCATCAAGCACAGTCAAATACATGATCAAGGGTCTTCCTTCAATAGGTGGAGACAAAATCGGAGGCTCAAGCAGATAATCTTTGATACTATCAAAAGCTTTTTGGCAATCTTCGGTCCAATCATAAGACTGATATTTTTGAAGAATCTTGGATATAGGCACACATGTGGCATTCATATGCGATATAAATCTTGAGATATAATTCAAGCGGCCAAGAAAACCTCTAACTTGCTTCTTAGTTTTGGGCGCAGGCATTTCTTGTATTGCTTTGACCTTTGCGGGATCAACCTCAATAGCCTTCTCGCTAACAATAAAGCCCAACAACTTACCAGAACGAACACCAAACATACACTTATTGGGATTCAAGCGGAGTTTGTACTTCCTCAAACGCTGTAATAGCTTCCACAAATGCTTAACATGTTCTTCTTTATCGCTTGATTTGGCAATCATATCATCAACATAAACTTCAATCTCTTTATGCATCATATAAGGAAGAAGAGTAGTCATAGCTCTCTGGTATGTTGCACCAGCATTCTTTAAACCGAAAGGCATCACTCTATAACATAATATTCCCCAGGGTGTAATGAATGTGGTTTTCTCCATATCTTCAGGTGCCATCTTGATTTGACTATAACCGGAAAATCTATCCATAAAGGAAAAGACTTTGAATTTAGCTGTATTGTCTACCAACATATCAATGTGTGGCAGAGGAAAATCATCTTTCGGACTAGCTTTGTTCAAATATCTATAATCAACACACATGCAGACTTTTCCATCTTTCTTTGGAACAGGTACAATATTGGCCACCCAATGCGAATACTTAAAGGTAACAAGGAAACCAATATCAATTTGCTTTTGCACTTCCTCTTTGATTTTAACTACCATTTCAGGATGAGTTCTCCTCAACTTCTGCTTGACCAGCGAGCATTCTAGCTTCAACGACAATTTATGCTCCACAATCTCAGAATCCAACCCATACATGTATTGATAGGACCAAGCAAACACGTCTAAATATTCTCGAAGAAGATAAATCAACCCCTTCTTAGCCTCTGGACGCAGTTAAGACCCAATCTTGACTTCCTTCACATCATCTTCGAAACCCAAGTTAACTAATTCAATCTGCTCTTTAAACGGCTGAATGTATTTTTCCTCATGCTCAAGTAAATGAGATAATTCATCAGATACTTCTTCATCATCAATCTCTTTCTCAACTTCAAACACAGGGAAATCAAAGTTTGGAGAGGGAGTAGGATCATTGTATTCAATGGGTTTGAGAACCAGCCTGCATAATGATTTGATATTTTGATTTTAGAGAAGTGAATTGTGACCAAATATTATGCAGATGGAAGATTATTATTTATTTATGTTTTTTGTGATTACCATTTTCAGAAAATGCAAAGAGTAAAAATAAAACATCATAGATGTGGATGAATAAAATTGTCTTTTATCGATGATAATAATAGAAATGCCCAATAATGTTCACTTCTCCCTTAGGCATAGGAGAAGGATTTTTTCTTAGAATAAAAAACAAATTACTTAGAGCGATGAATAACAGTAGGAACATCAACAACAACCCAATTGTTGCGAGTTTGGCCATGCATCACAAAGTTGGCGCAAGCTTCGTCTTTATCATTACTGTCTTCAATCACAACAGCTGAGCATTAATCATTCCCATGAATGAACCCTCCATTGTGGAAACTTGGTTGCACACCTTCAGTTCTAACGTTGAATGACCCTGGTTGAAATCCCAATCCAGCCCTATTCTTGTTCTCAGCAATCTCTATCATACAACCCCACTGATCAATGCTTCCAACCTCAATATCCTTTTGTGCATCTTTTAAAGAAGACATGGGTTCCCCAGTTTTCTTCTCTTCAGCAATAGACAAGGCTTGGGACGACATTCCAAACTCCTCTTCAGCTTCAACATATGAAAAAGATGACAAATGACTTACCAATAATGCCTTCTCTCCACCAACAATGACAAGCTTGTCTTTCTTCACAAATTTTATCTTTTGGTGTAGCGTAGACGTTACAGCTCCTGCTTCATGAATCCATAGCCTTCCCAATAAACAACTGTAGGCCGGGTGGATATCCATTATCTGGAAAGTAATATGGAAATCACCGGACCTATCTTCACTGGAAGGTCCACTTCCCCAATGACAGTTTTATGAGAACCGTCGAACGCTTTAACAGTTACTCCACTGTACCTCATTGGGGCGCCTTGATAAGAAAGTCTCGACAAAGTTGATTTTGGAAGCACATTCAGTGATGACCCCAATATCAACCAACACATTGGATATAACATCCTCCTTGCAATTCATCGAAATATGCAATGCCAAATTGTGATTTCTTCCTTCCTTAGGAAGCTCCTCATCACAAAAGCTCAGGTTATTGCAAGAAGTAATATTGCCACAGTCACATCATTCTCCACATAAGCCTACTCAAGCCCTTTCTGCAATGCCTCCCTATGTTCCTCAGAGTTCATTAATAGTGACAACACGAAGATCTTTGACGGAGTCTGGAGCAGTTGTTCTACAACATTGAACTCGCTTCTTTTGATCAATTTCAAAACCTCTTCATCATCATTAGCCTTCAGTTTGCTGGATTCACCAGACTGACACACTGAAGTACTAACCAGATTCGCTACTGGAATCTCTTCCTTCTTGCTTGCTGCATCATCTTCTACCTCTTTCTAGAAAAAAACAGACCAAACACACGACCACTATGAGTCACCTTTGCAATATCAGCAATATTCACCACAGATTCTGCAACTGGCAGAGGAACCTCTTGACCATTTTCTATCATTGTGGCATTGTATTGACAAGGCACAGATTTATCGGATGTATATGGAACAGGGCCCGCTAACCATATAACCAACAGTGATACCGATCTATTGACATCGTTGCTATCGCAACTATCAAACTGGATAACCACCCGCTCAGGGGTATTGAACACAAACACGATTACATTCACATCATCTATATCTCTTGACTGGTAAATTTGAATAAGTCTTTCATTCATCAACCTCTGAATATCCCTCTTGACAATAAACATCCACGAGGGTTCACACTGCATATCACACAACCATCATGGTCATGCTCACAGTCACTGACCAAACAGATATCTTTATGAATTGCCACCAAAGATTGTCTGATATGGAGAACATCATAAACCTTGTACTCACATGGATAACCATCTACCATATTGATAGAAGCATTACCATGAGTAGGAAACAGATTAACTTTCACATTAGGCGCTCTGTCCTCTAAGGACACCACACCACTCTTCACAACCTTTTACACTTCATACTTAAATGAATAGCAGTTTTCTATATCGTGGCCAGGGGCTCCCTGGTGAAAAGCACAACGAAGTTCTGGTTTGAACCACCATGGAAGTGGCTCAGGAATTTGCCGAGGATTTTTGGGTTGAATGAGGTTCTTGAGAACCAAGGACGGGTATAATTCTGCATACGACATAAGAATAGGATCAAATGAGACCTTCTTCCTCTCAAAGCTTTCCTGGTTATTATTGTTGTTATTGTGGTTGTTATTAACGTTGTTGTTGCTGAATCGAAACTGATTGATTATTGGAATTGTTGGAAAATACAAGAATCACTAATGAGACTTGATGTTGATGTTGACGAGGTTGAGAACTCTTTCTGACATGAGGCCTCATCTGCCTCCCCACACTGACACTGAATTAGTTATCCCTCCTTCCTTTTGGAGAAACTCCCACCATATTTCTTGCTAGGCGATGCTTCTTCTTTAGACAAACGTCCTTCACGGTCTCCTTCCTCTAGACTCATCCCCATATTTACCATTTCGGTAAAGTCATTGGGGGCACTTGCGATCATACGTTCATAGTAAAACGAACTCAACATCTTCAGGAAGATCTTCGTCATCTCTTTCTCTTCCAATGGTGGACTTATCTAGGCAGCCAAATCCCTCTATCTTTGGGCATACTCTTTGAATGTCTCTTTATCTTTATGAGACATAGACCTCACCTGGTCTCTATTGGGTGCCATATGCAAGTTGTACTTATACTGCTTAACAAAGGCCTTGCCTAAGTCATTGAAAGTGCGGATGCTTGCACTGTCTAAGCCCATATACCATCTCAAAGTGGCACCGATTAAACTGTCTTAGAAATAGTGAATCAGCAATTGATCATTATCAGTTTGAGTAGACATTTTTCTGGCATACATCACAAGATGGCTTAGCGGATAAATGTTTCCTTTGTACTTTTCAAAGTCATGGACTTTGAACTTCATCGGGATTTTCACATGAGAGACCAGGAAGAGCTCAGCAGCACTTTTCCTAAACAAGTCCTTTCCTCTTAAAGTCTTCAACTTTTTACGCAGCTCGAGGAACTGATCCTTTATCTCGTCCATTTTCTCATACACGCCTGGGCCTTCATATGGCTTAGAATGGTAAATAGTATCCTCAACATGAGGCAAAGTATGAACAACTGGAGGAGATACTGACATGACCGAGCTAGATGCCGACAGAGAAGCAAAAGTGGGTGCATACCCTTCAGGCACAAAGTTGGATGGCATTCCCCAAGGGAACCCAACAGGCATGGAAGGACCGGATTGGCTGGCAGCAACAGGAACGGTTGAGGTAGCAACCTCAGAAATAACAGTCCTCTCGAGAGGAGTTGCAGGAGTTGGTGAAGATTGGTTCTGCACAGCAATGACAGATTCTATCAATATTGTTAACCTGGAAATTTTGTCCTTCAGCTCTTTGTTCTCTTACTCTAGATGCTCCATTATCCTTAGTTGATTAGCGCGAGTGTTGTATCGGTGAGTCAGCTTGGCTTAAGCTCAGAAGAATAACCGATAAGACATCTGGCGGAAGAAAACCTGCTATGCAAATGATGTATCAAATGCAATGTTTTTGTGTTGTTTTTAATTTCAAGGAACATATTGTCGCATCTCGAAAAATACGACTCCTCGCGATGGTCACGGAAAAAATTAGTTCGAACAGAGTCGCCACCGAAATTTATTTATTCTAATGAAGGAATAGGAAAATATCGATAAAACCTTTGAAAAATAGAATAATGGTCGTCGCAACCATATTCGGGTTCGGGAGTCGATTATGTAAGGGAAAGGTATTAGCACCCCTCACGTCCGTTGTACTCAATGGGAACCTTTTAGCCTAATTTGCGATTTAAGTGTTAGTTAATGTTATTTGTTTTCTTCGAGTGATAAAAGATTGAAAAGAGAGATGAATGGAAACCTCAGAAGGGGGAAAAGGGAGGTTTTTTATTAGTGTGCTCGACAAGATCTCGCAATCCCGTGCCTACGTATCCTTATGGTGTAAGAAGGAAATCAGAGCATTCCTAGTTCGGGGAACTACGGTTTGTTGGTGCCTTTTAGTGAACAGCTATTTAGATCGCGTTCTAAAGGCTAAACGTTGGCTTGTTTACTCTCGGCAGAGGCTTAAGGACTAGCTTGTTATGTGCATTAGAAGGGATTAAACAATGTTGTTTCTGAAAAGAATTTTGAACACACGGGGGTGACAAGTTGAGTTAATATGTTTGATGTTTTGTTTGATTGGTTTCGATCGCACATGGGAGAGAAAAAGATATATTTGATGTGTTAAGATATTTTGTTGGATGACGATTACTCGGATAGTCGAGTAAGGTAACTTGTATCCTAATAGTCGAGGAGAGGAATCGAAGACTCTAGACCATCTCCCTTTTCATCTTTAATTGTAAAAGTATTTTATAATAATTAAGGTATTTTGAATGGATGACGAATACTCGGATAGTCGAGTAAGGCAACTTGTATCCTAATAGTTGAAGAGAGGAATCAAAGGCTCAAGACCATCTCCCTTTTCATCCTTTATTGTAAAAGGATTTAATAGTAGTTAAGGTATTTTGAATGGGTGACGAATACTCTGAAGCTCAAGATCATCTCCCTTTTCGTTTAAGTTATTATGAAAATGACTGATTTAAGCGAGTTTAGAAGTTTATAAAGGAATGACAATTGTCTAACTAACCAAGTAAGAAAACTCGTATTCAAACAATCGAGGAGAGGAGTTGAAGGCTCAAAACCATCTCCCTTTTCATTTCTTATTACAAAAATGATTCGGTTTAATTATGTTTAGGCAGATAGAAATGACAATTATTTGACTAACCGAGTAAGAGAACTCGTATTCAAATAATCGAGGAGAGGAGTTATAGGCTCAAAACCATCCCCCTTTTCATTTCTAAATGAAATGGTATTTAATCGTAATTAGATGTTTTAATTCATTTTGAATAAAAATACTCGACATTGGGTTGAGGTTTTAATATATGTTTTTATGAATAAATTGGATTATTTTAGTGTATCAATCCTCTACTCGATTAATTAATAATCGAATAGGTCTCATTGTAAGAAAGCCCAAGAGTAAGCTATCTGAGGTTGATGGAGATGCTAAAAGTGATCAACTTATAAAGGCATGGAAAAAAAGGGCTCGATATTGAATTGAGAATTGTGTGGTTTTAGTGGTTTAAAGTGGTTTGAATTGATGATGAAATTGAATTGGTTTGAGTTTGTATTATTGAAATGGTGGTGGAGTAGTTTTGGTTTGGGAATAATTGAAATGGTATTAAAATAAATAAATAAATATTTAATTTACAAAGTTAATTTATTAAAATTTGATTAAATCGATTAATTTCGTTAATTGAAATTTATTATCAAAATTATTTAATTAAATAAAATAATCAAGTTAATTAAAATTAATTAATCGAAATTAAACTAATTACGCAAAATTTTAATTAATTAATTGATTTAATTAAAAGAGATAGAAATAAGTGATGACGTCGATTTAAAAAATGGTCGAATTAAATTGGTCACAATGTGCTCAAGAACCGGTTTATACATAGCGACAATGGAGTTGGAGTGTCGTATGTAAGGATCGAAACGCGGTGAAAATTCAAAATCAATGTATAGAAACTTGGACGGAATAAAGACATAGATTTGTCGAATCCACGGATTAAGAATATGATTTAACACCATAGTATTATTTACAATACTTACATAATTATAATAACAATATTCAACTCACACACAACATAACCGAACCGTAAATCATGTACCCAAATCGAAACAACTAAACAACACAAACTATACTCAAATTATGGGATTTAATCGAAACAGTCCCAATATAATCGAAACAACCAAATATTCACGGTGTGACCAACAATCAAATTAACTTACACACAAAACATGACACATCCGCAACGCTGTGAAACCGAAATGAAGCCGAACATGGAACTCAAGCATACTCATTTAAACATAATGACGAAGCAACCTCACATTGGTTACCATGCTATTAACGTGCAATTTACAACATCACAGACTCAAGCAACAACACAGTAATTAATAATATCTTATTACAACCTACTAAAAAAATTAAACGTCAGGAAATAGAAAAATGAAACACAATCCAAATATACTAATCACTTTATGACATTGACTTAAAACAAAGCAACTCTAATGAAAGCAAATCCAATGTAAACTCACACATTTGATTTAGCTATTAACAACTTAAGAGAAATAACAAATGGATGCCTACCCCTTCAATAATTGATACGCATCTATGCCACAATAAATATAATCATATTCAATCAATAATAAACACTCATTATATCCATTGTAATCAATATTAACCACACAATAAGCGAGGTGATATACAAGGGACAACTCAAAACACAATGCCACAAAAACGAAATCAAAACAAGAACTTGTTCACTACAGGGTCTCATACAAATCAAAACTCAAACAAAAAATTACCGTGTGCAGAGTATGTCGTAAACGAAGAGAATAACTTTTCGGAAAGTTATGGTGGAGAGTGGATCATGATTGATGCTGTGTTGCTGAGTTATTGTTGTAGGAGAAACTCGACATTGAGATGTTAAGCTTTCACTGAATTATTATTCTGACGTTAGAGGGTTGGTAGCTCAGAATTTCATCCTATGTGTGATGAAACGGGTGTTTGAGTTGTTGAGTTTTGTTGCTCAAATATCCATTGTGAACTGTCCCACCAAGATGTTGATGACTATCGCTACCTGAAAAATACAGTGTGCGAAAAAAACAACTGGCGAAAGAAAATGACAGAAGAGTCGCCACCGCGCGTTATTTATCCCAAAGGAGGGAAAGGAAACGCTCGAAGTAAACCTGAAAAAAGGAAAGGACAAGACGGGGTCTCGCAACCAAATCTTGGGTTCGGGAGTCGATTATGCGAAGGGAAGGTATTAGCACCCCTACGCATCCGTAGTACTCTACGGGATCCACTTTTGTAGTTCTTGTCTAAAGGGTGTGAGTTTATCTTGTGCTGTTTACCAAAAAAGGGGTTAAATGAAAATGACTCGCGCGGATGTCGCATCCACTGCATACGTATCTCATCTGAATATGAGAATCAGAGTCTTCGTAGCTCGGATGACCTATGGGTTGGGGGCATGTGTGCTCGCTAAGACATCGCGTCTTATGCCTACGTATCTCATCTGGAATGAGAATCAGAGCAAGCCGTAGTTCGGCTAACTATGGGGTTATGGATTGGGTTTTAGACGAACGATGTTACTACGCAATCTACCGGATGCTCGACCTTTGGAGACTTGCTCACCTGTAGTAGAAGGAGTAAACGTGTGTTTAGGAGAAGAAAAATCAATGAAGGGTTAGGGTTTGGGATGCTCATGCAAAAAGGTAGTCCTTGACGAAGGAACCGCGCTACCTGCGGGGATACGAACACATACAAAACAAACATGTATAAAGTAAATGTGCCAACAAGGCAATCAGAATAAATCTCCCAAATGGTATCCCACAAGCAAAGTGGAATATCCAGCGAGCTATCCCTGCAAAAGTCATGTGAGCCTTCACAAAAACTCAACAAAAGGGTTAGTGAAACAAGATAAGGATTAGGAGAAAACATGCTCTGACAAACGTAAGTCAGATTAGAGCAAAACATTATGGTTTTTCATAGATAACAGTACGATTTCAGAAACCTTAAGCCCTGTGGCATACACTTCAGAAATTAAACGATTAAGCATTAAAGGCATTATTTATACATTCATACATAATACATCACACATTTAGAACATTCAAATTGAAGGCGTAAAATAATGGGAATAGCGCAAACCTGATTGGAGAGCTTGATTGAAATTGAGTTGCACCCGTGAGGTTTACAAAACAATCTTTAGGGTTTACTTGAGCTGAAAGTGTGTGAGTCAGAATGAACCTTTCAGAGTTGCCTGGGGGTTGCTTTGAACTCTGTTAGCTCTTCTCTCACTATCTTTTTTCCCCAGGGTTCTTCTCTCACTATCTTTTTCCCAGACAGGGTAATAGGAATAGAATTTTATGCCTTTTGTTTCACTAAAACTCTGAATTTATAACCTGATTTTTATGTACCTGTGGGCTCAAATAAGAGAGGTCCAAGTCCAAGATTGTTTCTTTTATTTATTTATTTATTTATTTTCATTTTCCGTTTTTTTTTTCCGTTTTTTTTTTCGTTTCAAAACACGTGGGCTTCGCCTGGCGAGCATGACAGCTCATGAACAAACCTTTGCTCCTTCAAGATTAACGTTTTGACTGACGAATAGACCCCTGTTGGAAGTAACTCAAGTCTTTCCCTTGTGTTGATTGATCATCTAAATAGAGCCCACAAAGTGTCCTGGATGATGTTCAAGCTTCTTGGATCCGATTCCGATTGCCATGATGAAATGCAAATGCTAAATAACCTAAAAATGAATGCATGCATGAGGTGTAAAACGTATGCTTCCAGGAAAAATGAAGGGTAAATTTTGGGGTATTACAGCTGCCCCTATTCAATCAACTAGAGACCTGGAAAGAAGATAGCATCGGCATTCGTGCTTTCGAGGTTTCAAGGGATTGAATACGATAAAAGCCCGAAAATTTACACTGAAGTGAAGTGAAGTAACAATGCCTGTCAGAATCGACAAAGAGGTGGTCTTGAAAGAAGAATCCATCTGGTACGGTGAGAGTCAGTCTGAATACCGAAAAAGAATGTTAACCTGGATACCAAAATAAATGGTAACACAGAAATAACCATGGCCTGAATGCCGCTCATCAGTATGAATACTGGAAATGACTTCGATCTGAACATCGGAAGATATGAGATTATTAATATCGGTCTAAACACCGAGAGGCTGGCCTGAATGCCACAAGTTGCGTCGACCTGAACGTCGGAAACTTCTTCGATCTGAACATCGGAAAATTGGCCTGAATGCCACTTCGGTCTGAATACCGGAAACTGGCCTGAATGCCACAAGTTGCCTCGACCTGAACGTCGAAAACTTCTTCGATCTGAACATCGGAAAATTGGCCTGAATGCCACAAGTTGGATCGACCTGAACGTCGGAAACTTCTTCGATCTGAACATCGGAAAACTGGCCTGAACGCCACTTCGGTCTGAATACCGGAAACTAGCCTGAATTCCACTTCGGTCTGAATACCGGAAACTTCATGTCTGTCAGCATCGGCAGAAATAGGGAACGATAATAGAGGCGGCGCATGGGCCAATGACACTTGCTAGGGATAACAAAGGTAAATCATGAACAATCTTCAGTCTGAGTACTGGAAACAACTTCTGGATTATCACTTGGGATACCGAGAATGTTTTATGCTTACATGCGTATGTTTGAATTTTTCAATGGCGTAATGCTCCATGAAAATGGAAATGCTACACGATTTGCAATGCAATATGATTCTACATGCAGGGATGCGAAATGCTGGGTAGAATGCCAAGCTAAGGCAAGGGGATCTGCTGGGGAAATGATCACCATCTTCTGGACCCTGGCAAGGCTGCTGGAGATGCACAACGCAAAGAATTCTGTGGGGAAATGACCCGCCACACGGTGTTCTAGCAATGACGAAATACCGAGATTCTGACTGGGGAGAAAACGGCACTGAAAACCTGCTGTTGGGGAAAGCGATAATGGTTCTGGCAACCACGGTCTGCGAGAGATGACTCAGCAGGGGAAGCAAACACCGATACGGTACCGAGGTTCTACTTCAAGGAAAGAAACCATGGATCTGGCATTAGGATTATCGATCTAGCCTCAAACTCTGAGGAGCAGCCGCTTCTGTTGGGAAGATACAGTCTGGCACTGTCAACTCTGCTGGGGGTATATAGTCTGACACTGTCAACTCTACTGGGGAGTGTATAATCTGGAACCACCGTTTGGGGGGAGGTACAGTGGTGAGAACCTGCTGGGGATTGAAGAATCCAACGCTCTGATCAGCTCTACAGGGATAAGATACCGAATTCGTCTGTTAGGGGAAAACATTCCCGATCATCTGCAGGGGATTTTAAGGAAATGCCCCGAGGGTACCTGTTCTGAATAGACGATCCAAAGCACTTAAAATTTACAGCAATTTTAAATGTTTATTAAGCATGTACCTGTAAAGCTCTTATGTGTCATGATGCAATGTTTATCAAAAAATCCGGACGTCATTTTTGCAAACAAAATAGAAAAATGAAAATGAAAACAGAGATATACTGAATAACATGATTTTATTGATTGAACGGCCTCTGAATAGGCATTTACATCAGGAAGCAATCCCTGGAAAGAGGTAATCGCACAACAGATAAAAACAGACATTAATCTAATGGCAATGTGAAATGGATTTCTATTGGGTTCCAATTCTGCTATGACTTGCTCGTCTTCAAGATCCTCCAGATGATCAGCTTTCTGAAAGAGTGATTGGACTGTTTCCTATCCTTCAAAAGTTTCCAGTCATTGACACGAGATGATATTCAGAACTACTCAGAACGCAGTCATTCGCTTAATCCCTAACTTTTGCCTGGATCGCCCTTTTCGGGTTTTCAATCCACCGGGATACCCATTTTTGCCTAAGTTGCCTTTTCAGGTTTTCAACTTACCGGGTGTACGATCTTTTCATTTTTAATCCCTAATTTTTGCCCGAACCTTTTTCATTTTCTTGGTTCGCCATGATGCCCATTTTTGCCTGGACTACTCTTTTTATTGTCCAGCGGGTCTATTTCATGCGAAGTATTTTTTAACTGCGTCTGAGTTCACTGGGGAAGTAAAGTTTTCACCATCCATTGTTGCAAGCATTAAGGCCCCACAATCAAAAACCTTGGTGACAATATACGGTCCATCATAGTTAAGAGTCCACTTGCCCCTGTGATCTGTCTGAGGATGAAGGATCCTTTTCAACACCAAATCTCCGACCTGGAAGCATCGAGGACGCACTTTCTGATCAAAGGCTCTCTTCATCCGACTTTGATACAACTGCCCATGACAAATGGCTGCCATTCGCTTCTCTTCGATAAGACTCAACTCATTGAACCTTGTCCAAATCCATTCAGCTTCGTCTAACTTGACATCCAAAAGGACTCTTAGAGAAGGAATCTCCACTTCAACAGGTAGGACTGCTTCCATACCATACACAAGGGAGTAAGGGGTTGCCCCGGTCGATGTACGTACTGAAGTACGGTACCCATGCAAGGAGAAGGGTAGCATCTCATGCCAATCTCTGTACGTAACGACCATCTTCTGCACAATCTTCTTTATGTTCTTATTTGCCGCCTCAACAACACCGTTCATCTTAGGGCGATAAGGGGAAGAATTGTGATGTTGAATATTGAAGTTCTGGCACAACTCCTTCATCATTTTATTATTGAGATTAGAACCATTATCAGTAATGATTCTTTCGGGAATCCCATAACGACAAATGATTTCTTTCTTAATGAATCGGGCAACCACATGTCTGGTGACATTCGCGAATGATGCTGCTTCGACCCACTTGGTGAAATAGTCGATGGCAACAAGGATGAAGCGGTGCTCATTGGAGGCGGTCGGCTCAATCTTTCCAATCATATCAATGCCCCACATAGCAAAGGGCCATGGCGAAGACATCACATTCAAAGGATTTGGCGGCACATGCACCTTATCAGCACAAATCTGGCATTTATGGCACTTCCGAGCATATTTGAAACAATCAGATTCCATGGTCATCAGTAATATCCCTCTCTCAACAATTTCTTAGCCATTGCATGTCCGCCGGCATGAGTACCAAAGGAGCCTTCATGAACTTCCTGCATTAACATGTCTGCTTCGTGTCCATCCACGCATCTGAGCAAAACCATGTCGAAGTTCCTCTTATACAGAACATCGTCTTTGTTCAAGAAGAAACTGCCTGCCAATCTTCTCAAAGTCTTTCTATCATTGTTGGATGCCCCTGCAGGGTACTCTTGATTCTTCAGAAAGCACTTGATGTCGTGATACCAGGGCTTATCATCAACTACCAGTTCAGCAGCAAACACATACGCAACCCTGTCGAGGCGCATCACATCGATCCTGGGAGCGTGATTCCACCGAATCACGTTGATCATGGAGCATAGAATGGCAAGAGCATCTGCCATCTGGTTCTCATCACGAGGTATATGATACAGCTTTACTGTTGTGAAGAAAGTCAATAGTCTTCTCGTGTAATCTCTATAAGGGACCAGAGTAGGTTGGAGAGTGTTCCAATCACCATTCACTTGATTGATTACCAGAGCTGAATCTTCGAAGATGTCCAAAGTCTTGATTCTCAAATCAATGGCTTGCTCAATACCCAAGATACAGGCTTCATACTCAGCTTCATTATTGGTGCACTCGAAAGTCAGACGAGCGGTGAAAGGCATGTGGGCACCTTTCGGAGTTGTAATGACGGCATCAATTCCACTTCCTCTGGCGTTGACGGCCCCATCAAACATTAAAGTCCACTTTTCGTCTGGATCATGTCCCTCTTCAACAACTGACTCTTCACAGTCTTTCATCTTGAGGAACATGATGTCTTCATCTGGAAAATCAAACTTCATCGGCTCATAATCTTCAACCGGCTGTTGAGCAAGATAGTCTGACAGAATACTCCCCTTGATGGCGTTCTGGGAAGTATACTGGATGTCGTACTCTGTCAGTACCATTTGCCAACGAGCAACTCTTCCGGTGAGAGCTGGCTTCTCAAATATATACTTGACTGGATCCCTTTTGGAGATCAGTAAGGTTGTGTGAGACAGCATGTATTGTCTCAATCGCTTCGCAGCCCATGCAAGTGCACAACATGTTTTTTCAAGCATTGAGTATCTTGACTCGCAATCTGTGAATTTCTTACTCAGGTAGTAGATGGCATGCTCTTTCCTACCGGTCTCTTCGTGTTGACCGAGAATACAACCCATGGAATTGTCTAGTACTGTCAAATACATAATCAACGGTCTCCCTGGGACAGGAGGCATAAGGATAGGAGGATTCTGCAAATACTCTTTTATCTTCTCGAAAGCCCTTTGACAATCTTCATTCCACCTGATAGCCTGATCTTTCCTCAACAACTTGAATATTGGCTCACACGTGGCTGTTAGGTGAGAGATGAACCTTGCAATTTAGTTCAACCTCCCTAAGAAACCACAGACTTGTTTCTCTGTTCTTGGCTCAGGCATTTCCTGTATCGCTTTCACTTTGGCCGGATCCACCTCAATCCCTTTTTCACTAACAATAAAACCCAGCAGTTTCCCAAATCTCACCCCGAAAGTACACTTGTTCGGATTAAGCCTCAGCTTGAATTTCCTCAAACGCTCAAACAGTTTCTAAAAATTCACCAAATGTTCTTCTTCTGTCTGAGATTTGGCAATCATATCATCAACATAAACCTCGATTTCATGATGAATCATATCATGGAACAGAGTCACCATCGCTCGCTAATATGTTGCTCCGGCATTTTTCAGACCAAATGGCATCACCTTGTAGCAGAAGGTGCCCCATGGGGTTATGAATGTTGTCTTCTCCATGTCTTCTGGTGCCATCTTAATTTGATTATAGCCAGAAAAGCCATCCATGAAGGAGAATACCGAGAACTGAGCCGTGTTATCCACCAAAACGTCAATGTGAGGTAAGGGGAAATCATCTTTAGGACTAGCCCTGTTCAGATCCCGGTAGTCAACACATATCTGTACCTTTCCATCCTTCTTAGGTACCGGAACGATATTTGCAACCCATGACGGATAATTTGTGACTGCTAGAAACCCTGCATCCAACTGTTTTTGCACTTCTTCCTTTATCTTGATAGCCATCTCTGGTCTTGTTCTTCTGAGCTTCTGCTTGACCGGAGGACAACCTTCTTTGAGAGGCAAGCGATGTACCACGATGTCTGTGTCAAGCCCTGGCATGTCCTGATAAGACCAAGCGAAGATGTCAACATACTCTTGCAGCAATTCAATCAACCCCTTCTTCACATTGTCTTCCAAAGCAGCCCCTATCTTGATTTCTCTCTTGGCATCCTCGGTGCCGAGATTAATCACTTCAACAGACTCTTGATGCGGTTGAATGACCCTTTCCTCTTGTTTTAATAACCTGGTAAGTTCTTCAGGGAGTTCACAGTCTTCATCACCCTCTTCTTCAGCTTGAAAGATTGGATTTTCAAAGTCGAAGCGAGCCATAGCAGAACCGTTATCAATAGGATCCGATGATGTACATCTGCATGAGTGATGGTATGTGCTTATGAGTGTGAAAGAAAGAAAAACAAAGTGGAAGCTAAACAAAACATTGCCATTTTTTTTGAAAAACTGCAAAAATAGAAAGACAGGGAACAAAATATTTGAATGCAAAAAGAAGTCCTTTATTTATGATAAAAAATGCAAGTGTCACATAAATGAGCCCTACAATGAGTCATTACGCCCTGGCGGAACGTAAGACTTGGATATGCATGAATAAACAAAGAAAATTACTCCTCCAGACAAGTGGCTTGGACAATCTCCTCAGAAGACCAATTGTTGAGAACTTCACCCGGGATCCTCGGACGCACCCAGTTATCGATGTCGCAGTCACTATCCCCATCTTCATTGTTGACCGCAGAGACTAATTTGACTTCTCCTTCAACCATGTTAACGTTGGCTCCACCATGCTGGGGCATGGGATTGTTGACGACATTAGGAGCTGGTGCAAAGTTAACGGCCTTTGAATCAATGAGGTCCTGAACTACGTGCTTAAAAGATTTGCAGTTCTCAATATTGTGGCCAGGCGCCCCATAGTGGAAGCTACACCTAGCGTTGGCGTCATAACCCACCGAAAGCCTACCAACGGGAGGAGCCAGAGTGCGCAATTGCACAAGTTGTAGTTGTTGAAGACTAGAAAGCAACTGTGCGTACGACATTGGAAGAGTGTCGAAACGCCGATCCATCGTCCTTGGCCTCGGTTGATAGGTGGGTCTGTTACCCGGTTGTTGTGGTTGGTACTGAGTGGGTTGACGCAGTGGTTGTTGTTGTTGTAGTGGTGCTGCAGGTGGAATGGTCACAGCCGCAACATACGGTTGCTGATGATAGTTCTGAAAGTTATTCCTCCGGTTATCCCTATTCTGATAAGAAGATATGGCACTTGCATCCCCTTCTATCCTCTTCTGTCCCTGAATGAATGGCTTCTTCACCCCTGATGAGGATCCACCTCCACTCTGGGTCTTGTATGTCCTCAGGTGATTCTCCACCCTCTCTCCGGTAGAGACTACATCAGCAAAATTGGAGGCATTGCAACCCACCAGGCACTCCAAATAAGGTCCTGGCAGAGTGTTCATGAACATGTTAGCCATTTCCTTCTCCAACATAGGAGGTTGAACACGGGAAGTTGTTTCTCTCCAGTGTTGAGCGTATTCTCTAAAGCACTCATTGCTTTTTAAGAGACAGATTCTGAAGTTGAGTTCTGTCTGGAGCCATGCCTGCATTATACTGATACCGCTTCACGAAAGCCTCAGCCAAATCCCTCCAGCAACGGATGTGGGCTCTGTCCAGCCTCATATACCATCTAGGGATGCCCCAGCTAGGCTGTCCTGGAAAAAGTACATAAGCAACTTTTTGTCATCGGAGTATGCAACCATTTTACGGAAATAGGCTTGCACATGGGTCTTCGGGCAAGAGTTGCCATTGTATTTGTCAAATATCGGGACCTTGAATTTCGGTGGCACTCTCACACGTGGGATCAGAACCAAGTCAGCAACATCTACTCCCAGAGGATTCTGTCCTTCCACTGCCTTCAACCTCTCTTCCAATCTTCTAAACATGGGGTCCACACCATGACCCATACCAAAGTCTTCCTGCAGCAGGGGAAACTGATCGTCCTAATCATCATGAACAGGCTGTTGACCGGAGGTGACATGTAGGATTGGGATAGGCCCCGGTCCATTGGGTCCATTAGCCTCTCCAGCTGGAGGATCAGTCACCGTCTCTGGTTGAGCAGGGGGATTCCTCTGTATCATCTGCCTGAGCTCTTGCTGTCCCTGAGCCACCCCTTGAACCACATCCATGAATTGATTCATGCGGATTTTCATCTCGGCGAACTCTGCCTGTAGGCTTTCCATTACTCTCTGTTGGTTTCTGCGGGTACCGTACCGGTGAATGCCTGGGTCAGCTATCCTGATGATTGAACACCAAACAAACTGAGAACACTGTGGCGGTACCTGTTATGTAAGACATGCTAATGAATATGTAAATGCTAAGGAATAACTCCACAACTTACTTGTGTGACATTATTGATCTCAACATGACCTCCACCAAGTGAATGGGCTTGCAAGTCAACTTGCTAAGGAATAACTCCACACAAGTCGACAAGACTATGCCATTCTCCTATCCTAAGTGAACTCGAGTTCAGGTATAGAACTCATCGCACAAAGATCACCAAGCAGCCATAGCCAGCCAATAGATACAACAATGATATGTACACAATGCAATAAGGTAAAGCAGGTAAATAAATAACTGTACAAAAGCATGAACACCCAATAAACAAACAAACTACAAAAGCTAGGAGGGACTCGCTTAGGGAAACCGGGTCCCCGACAGAGTCGCCAGCTGTCGCTACCTGAAAAATACAGTGTGCGAAAAAAACAACCGACGAAAGAAAATGACAGAAGAGTCGCCACCGTGCGTTATTTATCCCAAAGGAGGGAAAGGAAACGCTCGAAGTAAACCTGAAAAAAGGAAAGGACAAGACGGGGTCTCGCAACCAAATCTTGGGTTCGGGAGTCGATTATGCGAAGGGAAGGTATTAGCACCCCTACGCATCCGTAGTACTCTACGGGATCCACTTTTGTAGTTCTTGTCTAAAGGGTGTGAGTTTATCTTGTGCTGTTTACCAAAAAAGGGGTTAAATGAAAATGACTCGCGCGGATGTCACATCCACTGCATACGTATCTCATATGAATATGAGAATCAGAGTCTTCGTAGCTCGGCTGACCTATGGGTTGGGGGGATGTGTGCTCGCTAAGACATCGCGTCTTATGCCTATGTATCTCATCTGGAATGAGAATCAGAGCAAGCCGTAGTTCGGCTAACTACGGGGTTATGGATTGGGTTTTGGACGAACGACGTTACTACGCAATCTACCGGATGCTCGACCTTTAGAGACTTACTCACGTGTAGTAGAAGGAGTAAACGTGTGTTTAGGAGAAGAAAAATCAATGAAGGGTTAGGGTTTCGGATGCTCATGCAAAAAGGAAGTCCTTGACGAAGGAACCGCGCTACCTGCGGGGATACGAACACATACAAAACAAACATGTATAAAGTAAATGTGCCAACAAGGCAATCAGAATAAATCTCCCAAATGGTATCCCACAAGCAAAGTGGAATATCCAGCGAGCTATCCCTGCAAAAGTCATGTGAGCCTTCACAAAAACTCAACAAAAGGGTTAGTGAAACAAGATAAGGATTAGGAGAAAACATGCTATGACAAACGTAAGTCAGATTAGAGCAAAAAATTATGGTTTTTCATGGATAACAGTACGATTTCAGAAACCTCAAACCCTGTGGCATACACTTCAGAAATTAAACGATTAAGCATTAAAGGCATTATTTATACATTCATACATAATACATCACACATTTAGAACATTCAAATTGAAGGCGTAAAATAATGGGAATAGGGCAAACCTGATTGGAGAGCTTGATTGAAATTGAGTTGCACCCGTGAGGTTTACAAAACAATCTTTAGGGTTTACTTGAGCTAAAAGTGTGTGAGTCAGAATGAACCTTTCAGAGTTGTCTGGGGGTTGCTCTGAACTCTGTTAGCTCTTCTCTCACTATCTTTTTTCCCCAGGGTTCTTCTCTCACTATCTTTTTCCCAGACAGGGTAATAGGAATAGAATTTTATGCCTTTTGTTTCACTGAAACTCTGAATTTATAACCTGATTTTTGTGGACCTGTGGGCTCAAATAAGAGAGGTCCAAGTCCAAGATTTTTTCTTTTCTTTTATTTATTTATTTATTTATTTATTTTTTCGTTTTCCGTTTTTTTTTCGTTTCAAAACACGTGGGCTTCGCCTGGCGAGCATGACAGCTCATGAACAAACCTTTGCTCCTTCAAGATTAACGTTTTGACTGACGAATAGACCCCTGTTGGAAGTAACTCAAGTATTTCCCTTGTGTTGACTGATCATCTAAATAGAGCCCACAAAGTGTCCTGGATGATGTTCAAGCTTCTTGGATCAGATTCCGATTGCCATGATGAAATGCAAATGCTAAATGACCTTAAAATGAATGCATGCATGAGGTGTAAAGCGTATGCTTCCAGGAAAAATGAAGGGTAAATTTTGGGGTATTACAATGACCCAAGATGTTGATGACCAAAGGCTTCTCAAACCCAACCTCACTGCAAATGGACACTTACCAAAAGCAGGGGCATACGTCGGTGTTCTTTAGTGTCGGCAATCAGAAGGTGGTGGTTGGGTTAGATGATGATGAATTCGAAGAGTGAGGATTTGAGTGGTTAACAAATCTAGTGGCAAAAGTGGTTGGAGAAATTTAAGGATAAGAAAGGTTATTGAGGGTGGTACAACGACGAATCTGAGATGAGCGGAGGTTAATGGTGATGACTGGTAAGTGAAACATGGTGGGTTTTGGTTTGACGTATCTCCCACGATTTTGTTAATGAAGGTGGATGGTGGTTGCTCACGACGGATGGGGATTGAATGACGGAAGAAATTTTGGATTGTAGCGGTGAACGACAGAAATTGTTGGGATGGTGGTCGTGAGAGCGCGGTGAAGGTGCGTTGGTGAACGACTAGGATGATTCGCGGTGATGGAGGAGGTTGTGCGTCGGTGGGTTTATGGCATTGTTGATTTACGAAGAGTGGGAAAGAAAAAGATGGAAGAAGAATAGTGTTTGGGCTTGGGTCACGGCATAGGACATTGTGTGGTGGCGGCAGTCGCCGGCGAAACAGTTTGGAAGAAGAAGGTTCTCTTTTTTTCTTTCAGTTTTTCTTTTTCCCAGCAAGACCTTGAGAGGTAGTAACTTTTTGTTTTTTCGTTTTCGCAGCCAATGAGAAAAGAGCATCTTTTCTTAGTGCCTCATAAGCTGTCACAACAAAAAATATTCATCCGCCCCTTGCTAGTTGTCCCCCTTGTCATATGAGATGGTAGTGGATGCAAGAAAAATATATCCGTTAGTGCACAAAACAGCGAAACCATCTTTCCCTTGACCAATCTCTCTAATCCACGTGTCAGGTTGAGATAAGGATGAAAATTTCTTGTCCTTTGCTATCTGTCTACGTGTGAGGGAGAGATATTTATTTTTATTGTATTAAATGAACAAATAAAATAAATTCTAATTTGTGATTGGTAAATAGAAATGAGTGTGGATTGCTCATATTGACCATTGATTAATCTTGATCCAACGATCATGGTTAATTCAAAGAAACACGCCAAGAAGCATACATTATTAAATAAATTAAAATGCTTATAATGCTCTTTTTAGATGATTTAGTCGATTTAAAACAATTTAAATAAATTGAATCAAATAAAATTCCCAACTTCTAAAATGAGTATGATAAAAATAAAATAAGGACATGGAAAATTCTATATATTTAATTTGAATACTTTTCCAAAAGAATAAAAATAAAATGACTGAGAATGAATAAATGTCAGGCGAAAATTTGCTCGAAAAATTAAATCGGATGCACTAAAACGATCAACACAAAATGTACTTATTGAAAAAATACAATGTTTCTTTTAATTCTGAAACAAATTTTGACCGGTTAAAAGGCTCAGACTGACCAAAATGCAACTGAAAAAGTCGTCAAAAAAAAAAACAAGCACACCAGGTTAAATTACGCGAACCGTAGATTAATAATATTGACGCCTGCAAGTTTGATTGTGAAACTTTTTACCCGCTGATTTTGCACGTACTTAAGGAATGATTTAACCAATTTGTCTGTATATTCGAGAATTTATTTCGACTGATATTTTAGGTATTATTCATGATGAAATGCATGCCATGCTATACATATGATGAAAACTAAAATTAAAATTGAATTTATAAAAGTTTTAAAATGCGTGGACAAAATTGGGGTATGACAGCTGCCCCTATTTAATTACCTTGAACCAGAAGGTAAGAATGACATCAATCTTCGTACATTCATGGTGGAAGATAATGAAATACGAAAAGACCTGAATTTTGTCCTTTGAAATGCAAGGAAGAAATACCGAAAGAAAATGTAGTGAGGAATACACTGAGAAATGTTATTAGAAGGTAAATGAAACACTCAAGACTCTCTAGGAATCGTTAGAACAATATATTGGATGTCGCAATCAATATATCCCAACAATGGAATGATACCTCAATTGTATCTGAGACTTTCTAAAAATTAGCAGAACATTGTCTTGAATTGAACACACGATATTCTCTGAGGATCAACGAAGCAGTATCCTATATGATATAATCGAGATATTCCCACAAGGGAATTATACCTCAATCATATCTAAGATTCTCCGAGGACACTTAGAGCAGTATCTCAAACAGATAAATGAGATTCTTCAGATAAATGAAGCACTATCTCAAACAACAACTGAGATTCTTCAGATAAATGAAGCAGTATCTCAAACAGCGAAATGAGATTCTTTAGATAAATGAAGCAGTATCTCAAACAGCAACTGAGATTCTTCAGCTAAATGAAGCAGTATCTCAAGCAGATAAATGAGATTCTTCAAATAAATGAGGAAGTATCTCAAACAGATAAAAGAGATTCTTCAGATAAATGAAGCAGTATCTTAAACAGATAAATGAGATTCTTCAGATGAATGAAGCAGTATCTCAAACGGATAAATGAGATTCTCTTTATCAACGAAGCAACATCTTATATGGTATAATTAAGATATTCCAAGAAGGGAATGATACCTTAATTGAATCTAAGACTCTTCGAGGATACTAGAGCAGTATCTCTAAAAATATGTGAGACTCTTCAGATTAATGAAGCAGTATCTCAAACAGACAAATGAGATTCTCTTGGGTCAAGCGAAAGAGCATCTTATATGATATAATTAAGATATTCCAACATGGGGAATGATACTTTAATTGAATCTAAGACTCTCTGAGGATACTAGAGCAGTATCTCAAAAAACATGTGAGACTCTTCAAATTAATGAAGCAGTGTCTCATACGTTCATCTGTTGGGGGGAAATAATTCAGAAAAGACTCCTTTTGGAGGAGATTTACTAGAAATGATCTACAGGGGAAAAGCTCATAAGAGACTTTTTAGGGTAACCTCTGCTAGGGGAGCAATGATAGCAAAGATGCTGGGGAATATCGTTATTAACCATAAAGTGGAAGAATGACTGGCTGGGAAATAATTCCATGAGCACACGCAGGGTAACAACCCTATTGACTTTATGAGGAAAGTTTGGGATAGATATGAATGCCCTTGGATCTTGAGTTATGTTATATTGTTTCTTTGGTATGATCTTCCACTTTGGATGGAAGTACCATGCATGGAATGATACATGCAATATATGCAAGTATGCGATTGCTGGGGACATTTAAGGTTGCATGTAAGGATGCAAAATGATTTTTATTTTATTTTGTATAAGGCTATGCATAGATATGCTGATGATTGATATGATTATTTTTGATGAATTTTTGTATTTTGGCAGGAAAATAATGCATGAACCGATGCATGTGATGTATGTAGGAATGCAACTGGGTACTTGGATTTTTTTGTAGGGATTTATTTTTTATTGCCAAAGAGTTTGGACTTTGAAGGGGAACTGCCAGACGAGAACTAGTGAAAAAGATTGAGCTTCCAGATGAGAATAAAACTTGAAGGATATGTTACCAGACGAGAACTGGTGAAAATAATTGAAATGTCGACATGACCTGACTTTTAAATTAGGCTACCAGATGAGAACTAATTGCGAAAAATAAACTACCAGATGGGAACTCGTATCGAAATAGGTGACCTACCAGACGAGAACTGGTATTAAGAGATGATTTACCATACGAGAACTGGTATTTGGTAGATGATTTGTCATACAAGAGCTGATTTTTGGAATAGTTCGCCGGTCGGGAACTGGACTTTGGGAAATAAATTGCCAAACGAGAACTGGACTTTGAAATAAATTATCAGACGGGAACTGGGCTTTGAAAAGGATTTCCATACGGGAACTGGGCTTTGAAATAAATTGATAAACAAGAACTGGACTTTGAAATAAATTTCCAGACGGGAACTGAGCTTTGAAATAAATTGCCAGACGAGAACAGGACTTTGAAATGAATTTCCAGACGAGAACTGGACTTTGAAATAAATTGTCAGACGAGAACTGGACTTTGAAAAGGTTTGCCAGATAGGAACTAGGCTATGAAATAAACTACCAAACGAGAATTGGACATTGAAATAAATTTCCAGACGGGAACTGGGCTCTGAAATAAATTGCCAGACGAGAACTGGACATTGAAATGAATTGCCAGACGAGAACTGGACTTTGAAATAAATTGCCAGACGAGAACTCGACTTTGAAAAGGTTTTCCATACGGGAACTGGACTTTGAAATAAGTTGCCAGACGGGAACTGGACTTTGAAATAATTTGTAAAACGAGAATTGGACATTGAAATAAAATGCCAAACAAGAATTAGACTTTGAAGTAAATTATCAGACAAGAACTAGACTTCAAAATAAATTTCCAAACGAGAATTGGACTTCAAAATAAATTGCCAGACGAGAACTGGTCTTTAAAAAGGTTTTCCAGACGGGAATTGGGCTTTGAAATAAACTGCCAACTCCATAAGTGTTTTTCAACTTTAGAATCCTTTTCTTATCATCTTCGTCATAAGTGTTTTTCAACTTTGGGGTACCAACTCCATTCACCACATTTACCGGTTTGTGTGGACCTTCTTCAACTGCTTCCCATATACCTTCCCCTTGGGCTTCAAGATGTGCCTTCATTCTGATTTTCCAGAAATCGAAATATTCTCCGGAGAAGAGTGGGGGCTTGTTGCTACTTCCACCGTCTTTGAAAACCGGATTTATGCTTGTGGAAGCCATGCTGGATCTCTAGGAACAAGTTACCTATAACTTGCTCTGATACCAATTGTAAGTTGTAAATGCGCCTAAGAGGGGGGGGGGGGTGAATTAGGTGGTTAAAAAATCTTCGAACTTGTTTCCGGTTTTTGGTTATTTTACGTTTAAGTGCGGAAAGATAAATTGCGGAAAGTAAAAAGACACCGGAAATTATAGTGGTTCCCTTCATAATCCGAAGGTACATCCATTCCCCTTTCCACACGAAAGAGATTTCACTATAGTTAGAATTATGGTACAGCCTATTCACACAAACGGTAAATGTGGTGAATGGAGTTGGTACCCCAAAGTTGAAAAACACTTATGACGAAGATGATAAGAAAAGGATTCTAAATGAGAAGAAGGCAATCAACATACTCCAAAGCGCTCTTAGTATGGACGAGTTCTTCCGTATATCTCAATGTAAATCGGCAAAGGAGATTTGGGACACCTTGGTTGAAACACATGAAGGAACCACCGAAGTGAAGAGATCGAGGCTAAACACTCTAAGTCAAGAATATGAGATGTTCCGCATGCAGCCCGGTGAATCTATAGTTGCCTTACAAAAGAGATTCGTCCATCTAACAAATCACTTGATCGCTCTGGGTAAAACTTTCACTAATGATGATCTCAGCCTGAAAGTCCTAAGATCTTTGACAAGAGAATGGTAACCGAAAGTGACCGCTATTTCGGAAAAGAAGAGTCTCTCAACGATGACATCCGCGTCTCTATTTGGAAAACTTCAAGAACACGAATTGGAACTTGGAAGGCTCGAGAAGCACGAAAGTCAAGAAAAGAAGTCCAAGGGAATTGCCTTGAAAGTTGATTCAAGAAATGACAAAGACGATGAGACATCCGAAGATGAGAACTTTATGCATCTTGTGAAGAAGCTTGGTAAGTTTTTTAATAAAAATAAAAATTCCTCTTATCCTAAAAAGAATAAACATTTCAGGAAAAAGGAAGCATCCACATCAATGCAAGACGTCACTTGTTATGAATGTGGACAGCAAGGTCACATAAAACCGGATTGCCCAAAACTTGCAAAGAAAGGAGGATTCAAAGGCAAGAAGGAATTCAAAAACAAAAAGGCTTATGTCGTTTGGGGCGATAATGAGATCAGTTCATCTTCGGAATCGAAAAGCGATGAATGTGCGAACATGGCTCTTATGGCTTCACATCACTCCGATGAAGAAATCGATGAGGTTAGTAGCAATTTTTCAGTTTATGACAATGACGCACAAGATGTTATAAATGAACTCTTAAAAGAATGCAAGACATTGTATAAAAGTATTTCATCCCAAAAGAAACAAATTTCATCCTTAGAAGAAAAAAATATTGCTTTGGAAAAATATATTGAAAGTGGAAAACAAAAGTTGATGGATGAAAAACAAAGTCTTGCATGTAAGAATTGTGAATCTTTATCTTTTCAAATTGTTCAACTTAAAAGAGTTTTAGAAAGATATGAAAAAGGTCAAATTGGGTTGGAAGAAATTCTTAAGCACCAAAGGTATTCTAATGATAAAAGTGGATTAGGATATTCTAAGTTTTCTAAACCAAGCACAAATAAGACCATTTTTATCAAAGCAAGTGAACAAGTTGCTAAAGAGAAAGTAAACAATTCTAAAAATATGCATCAAAGTCATAAAAAGAAAATGATTGATAAGAAGAAGAATTATGTTCCTAGATATAGAAGTGATTTTCAACCTACTTGCTTTTATTGTGGAATCAAAGGGCACACACCTAATGCTTGTTATGTGCGAAACTTTAGCGTTCCAAAAGGGCATTATGTGTGGGTTAAAAAGGGTACTAACTACCAAGGACCCAAAGCAATTTGGGTACCCAACAAAACTTGATTTTGTTTTGTAGGTATGCTTGAAGACAACCTCGAATCAATGGTATCTTGATAGCGGTTGTTCAAAGCATATGACGGGCGACATCGACAAATTTTCACATCTATCTTTAAAGGCCAAAGGATATGTTACATACGGTGATGACACTAAAGGAAAGATCCTTGGAGTAGGAACCATTGGAGCACCTCCTTTTACCATCATCGAAGATGTCCTTTTTTTGTTGAAGGCCTAAAGCACAACCTACTTAGCATAAGTCAATTGTGTGACAAAGGGTTCCGGATCAATTTCTCAAAAGATGTTACGTTCGTGGATACACATAACCAACTCGCTGACATATTCACAAAACCATTGGCTAAAGAGCAATTCTTCAAGATTCGGCGAGAACTTGGTATTCTCAATGAAGGTGACATTTAACCTTGTCTTCAAATTACTTGTTATGTGGTATAGTTGCTAAAAATGTGTTTACTTTCAATTTTTATGTTATGCAATGCTAGCACTTCTTTTTCTCCGTTTTCCATTTTTCTTACTTTCGCATGTCCAAATATTATCCGTTTTAAAATATTTTTAAATCGAAAGTTGCGTATTGATAAGTGCTAATACTTTGTGTAAAATTTTTGTAAAAATCTTTTCCCGATTCTTCAAAACAGAGTTGCTGTTTTTCTTTTATTTTTGGAAAATTTCAGTCCGTTAACCGGTTAACGGTATAGGTTAACCGGTTAACACCTCCAAAACAACACTTCTGCCTTAACGTTTCGAATACAAATTTTTAATTTTATTTTTTTTAAACTTTAAATTTTATTGTGGTATGTGTGTTTATGTTAAATGCATGTGCTTTACTCTTTCACCTACACCTCATAACTCTCTCCTCCCTCATTACTCACCATAAACCCTTCATCTCATTTCATTCAACTTTCAACCTTCTTGAGTGTTGTTTCTTAAAACCCATTAAACCCCACTCAACCATACTCTCTTATTAACTCTCAAAATCCCAAAAATCCTCTCAAAACCCTACCACCCTCCTTTTCCCCCATGGCTCCTCCAAGAAGAGAAAAGGCTCCCGTATCGGCATCTAGCAGTGAAGAGGAAGAAGTGCAAATGGAAACAGCAAAGAAGAGGAGAATGGATTTCAAAGTCAGGGTTAGACATTTGCTCAAGGGTAAGTATGTGAATCTCAAATCCTTCACTACCTTCTCTTTTCCTGAGCTGTTGAGATATCAAGGGTTGCATGCCTTCATAATTGATAATGGCAAAATTTATACTGATTTGGTAAAATCTTTTCTGAACCATTTTACCTTAAATCTGAATGATGATGATCAACATATGCTGTCTGCCACTGTGAGAGATTGTGAAATTGTAACTTGTTGGTGTAAGCCCTAGAGGCCAATACATTTTGGTACTTGTATCGAATAATAAAAGGCATTCTCTTTATTATGGTTGATTAATAAAGTCCCTGGAATAGATAGTCCGTTTAATGTATCAAGTGTGACTTAATCATGAGAACACATTAAACATAAGGACACTATTCCTAAAGTATCCGTAGTCGAGCTTTAGTGTGAAGTGGGATAACATTAAAGCATTAAGACTATTATGTTTGTAGACTGATGATCACATCTCATGGATCATGGATAAAGAGTTATCAAGTCTTAAACATAGGTATGAATATTAGGAGTAATATTTATACCGGATTGACCCGCTATGAGAATACTATATAGAACGTTATGCAAAGTGTCATAAGTTATTCTCATGGTGATAATAGTGTATTCCACTCTTCGACCTGAAACCACTATGGATCCTAGGTGTGGAGTCGAGTGCTTTATTGCTGATCCAACGTTGTCCGTAACTGGATAACCATAAAGACAGTTGATGGGTACTCCACGAAGCATGCTGAGGGACATGAGTGACCTAGATGGAATTTGTCCATCCTGCATAACAGGATAAATGTCTATGGGCCCAATATTGAACTAGACAAGGATGACACGGTCTATACCTTGTGTTCAATATAGACATAAGGGCAAAAGGGTAATTATACACATAAGTATTATCACAGAAGGTTTTGTCAGATCACATGACATTTTCGTGTCTTGGGTAGCAGTGATGTGTTGCTAGATACCGCTCACTGTTTATTATGTTAAATACATGATTTAATATAATTGCCAACGCCGCGAAAACCTACAGGGTCACACACAAAGGACGGATTGATGAGAGATAGAGTAACTAAGGAATATCGTAAGGTACGGTGCCCTTAAGTGGATTATAGAACATTGTAAGGTACGGTGTACTTGAGTAGAATACGAAATATGGTAAGGTACCATGGGCTTAAGTGATTTTGGGCATATTATAAGATATGGGCCAAAATACACTTAAGTGGGCTTTTAGCTTGAAGCCCACACAAGTGGTTCTATAAATAGAACCCTTGTGCAGAAGCACTAAGTGCGGTTGCATTATTTTCGTTTTCTATCACTCTCTCCCTCTCTCACTCAAAGCCTTCACTCGTACCAGCTAGCACTGAGATTGAAGGAACCCGTTCGTGTGGACTGAGTAGAGACGTTGTCATCGTTCAACGTTCGTGATCGTTTAGTGGATCTGCATCAAAGGGTTTGATCGTCACAAGAGATTTGCATCAAAGGTTTTGATCATCACAAGAGATCTGCACCAAAGATTTCAACCGTCACAAGAGGTAAATGCTCTATCACTGATCATGACCATTCGTAAGGATCTCTAAAGGAGAAAATTTTTATTTCCGCTGCGCTTTGGGTCGCAATTCTCCTTCATAACAGACCTAAGGTCACTGGCTGCGTCTCTTAAGATTCCCTATTCAGGATTTTTTCTTCGGAAAGGTGTTAATCATGATGAAGGAAAATGGGCTCAATATGATAAAATGGAATATTACTACTCCATCTGTCGGTTTCCAAGGGATGCTGTTGTGTCGGGACAGCGCACTTCTCGCATACTCTGTTATGCTAAGAACCTATCGGTTGATGATCGAATGCTGCATTATGTTATTTGCCATGTCTTGCTGCCAAAGGATTCAAACCTTTCACAAATCAATGATTTGGAGATGCAAGTTCTATTTGCTGTGAAGAACAAAATCAGAATTAATTGGCTACCTACCATGATGTATCATCTGAAACAGCAACTATCTCTCAAAACAAGGCTGCCATACGGTCGTCTTATCTCAAGAATTTTGGAATTAACAAACATGGAAATCGGGAGAGAGCCGTTTCTGGCTATGACCACTACCGCCAATGAAATCAACGGCGTTACCATTATGAAGAATACTGGGATTATTCAATGCAATGACGGTTCCTACAAGTATGATGACGGGTCTTCTTCTTCAAACTTCCCTATTCCGGAAGGTGGCATTACAAACGAGTTCCTTTACACCACCATGATGAGCCAACACCGTGAAACCACCCGCGCTATCAAAAGTCTTCGGAACCTAGTGTTAAGTTCCCGCAACCTTCCCATGGAAGATGATGAAGGTGAAGCCGGTAGTGAAGCGGAAGGTGAGGAGAATGAGGACAGTTCGGAAGAAGATTAAAGCATTATGTTTTTTCTATGTTCCTGTTATGTGTTGTTCTATTGTTTTTGTTGTTAAACTATGTTTATGCTAATTATGCTTATCGTACACTTAACTTTTAATCCATTTTTGTTCTGTCATAATATGTGCTTGAATGCTTATCTAATGATCATAAAATGTGTGTATGCTTGTATACTTTTCCTTTTTCATAAGTCTCTTCCTTTTTGCTAATGCCAAAGGGGGAGAAGACTTGTTTCTCTAATGGTTTCTCTATGCAGAATTTTGTATGCCTCTCATTTAGGGGGAGTTCTTAAACTTAGGGGGAGAATCAACTTAGAGAAACTTCACTCTCAAGCATCTATCTCAAAGTGGTTGTCATCATCAAAAAGGGGGAGATTGTAGAAGCAAGCTTCAATCCAAGAAGTATTTTGATGAAGACAACATGCATCAATGCAAAAAGAGAAGAGCTTCAAAGATAATTCAAGCATCAAAGTGATCAAGCCATATACGCATGAGGAACTTTTTGATCAAGCTTCTTTTTCAAGTCAACCGTTTGCAAGATTGTTGATTCACTTCTTAGGTATATCTAACTCACTCTTAGATTAGTATACAAGTGTTCAACAATCATGATCTGCATTTGCATTTTTAAACATAACCATTTGTTAACACATTGAAATGCAAGACACAATTTTCTTAAAGTATTTTTCTGCATTTCAACAGTGTTAACCGGTTAACCATATGGGTTAACCGGTTAACAGCCCAGTTTTTTGAAATCCTGTGTTAACGTTGTATGCGTTAACCGGTTAACCCATTTGGTTAACCGGTTAACACTGTTCGTTGCAGTGAAAATGTTTTTGAAAAATTATATCTTTTCATCAATGTTTATGGAGAAAATGATACCTCTTTGAAAAGGTGTTTTGGCAATATAAATTCTTAAATTTTCAAAAATGAATTTTTCACCTCCAAGAATTTTCATACAAACTTAAGATAATCACTCTTTCATATTTCCTTCAATAATTTTTAAAAGTGTTCATAATCAAAGTTTCATCTCATTCTATTTCTTGAACACTTGTATATTATTCATTGAGTGAATTATTTATCTAAGGAGAAGATCAATCAAGAGAAGATTGATAATACTACACTTTGTTAATATCATCAAAAGAGTTATTTCTGTTTGACTTGTGATCCAGGATTGTTGGACACAAGGGGTTGGTGTTGAAGAGGATTGTTCTTCATACACTTGTTTACCTATAGGTTAGATAGTAGGCATCACCGTTTATGTGAATAGGCTGTACCATAATTCTAACTATAGTGAAATCTCTTTCGTGTGGAAAGGGGAGTGGATGTACCTTCGGATTGTGAAGGGAACCACTATAATTTCCGGTGTCTTTTTACTTTCCGCAATTTATCTTTCCGCACTTAAACGTAAAATAACCAAAAACCGGAAACAAGTTCGAAGATTTTTTAACCACCTAATTCACCCCCCCCCCCTCTTAGGCGCATTTACAACTTACAAAATTTTGTGTTTACAAGGCTTTTTGATGTCAGGTTCAATGTTATAGAGTTAGACGCGATGAATGTTATGATGTGCATGACTTTATGTTAGAGCAAAGCGACATGACTAATGCATCAGGATGATTTATGCAATGATTTGCAGGTTTCCAAAATGCCCCTGTGGATACTGGAAGGGAAGGTTCTTTGCGGAAAGGCTTTTGTCTGTCAAATGGTTGTTTTATGGGGTTATAGCATGATTCCCCGATACTCATCTTGAATCTGCAGTTGATGACGTCCGACAAGGCTTTTGCTTGAACAACTCGAAAACACGGAGAGGACTTGCTCCTATATGGCTCATCTTTCCCCAGTGTGATGGGTCTATGTGGAAGTTTACCTCGAAAGGGCTATGAAAGAAATTGTACCATAATTTGGAGATAGATTGCCCCAGAATTTTAAGTCATGAAAGAATTTGTCCTTGATTAACCGACTCTCGAAGTGGTTGACCTTCTACATTCTTGAGGTCGCTTGCCCCTATATGAGCGTTGAAGCGACTTAACTCACCCTGACTGAACATTGAAGGGATTTTCCTCTGGTTAATAGAGTCTCTAGGTGATCTGCCCCTTCTTGATGGAGTTCTGAGATGCTCTGCTCTGGATCAACTGATTCTTGAAATGATTACACCCTTATTAACAGATGTTGGAGATTGTTTCAGGATGACTGATTCCTGGAGTAATATTCCTCTGATTAACTAATGTTTTTAGGTGACATGCCCCTTATTCATGGGTTATGAGGTGGTCTTGATTTTGGTGAATGATCAAGTTCCACTGGTTGCTCTTTGTTGAAATTTCCCTGACGTCAAGTACTAAATTGCAATAAAAATTATTCATTCAGAAGTGGTAATTTTAATGTGATACTCATGTAGGTTTTGAAAAAATCATTTATTGGAATGATGTGATAGTGTGTGATGAATGGACCATTAACCCAAACACAATGATGATTTAGAAATGCGAAGGATACAGTAAGAAGATTATACCACAGTAAAATATTAGCAAATCTTTGGGAGTCAGTTTACACAACCTTGCTGTAAAAATGCTTTCAGAATAAACCATGCTTCAATTAGGTCTTTTAAGGGTTGTAACATGGCCTGGTTCATGGTTATCGAAAACAAAAGATAGGAGGCTCAAATTTTTTTTTGTACCCACCCTTCTTCTTGATAAACTCCAATCCTACGCTCAATTAATTCAACATACACATTCGTCTTTTAAGAGGGTTTTGAAGGTGTAAGGATAATGATGATGATTCAAGGTCTCTTGAAATGGCAGTCACCTTATTTCGTTTTATGGATGTTGGTGACCCTTTGATTTTGGTATAGTGGTCACTGAATCTTGTTTGGTTTTTGCTGACGATTTTCAGGACCTCTTTTGATTTTAATCTTATTGATCCCTAACTTTTTCCTGGACGACTTTTCGAAGCTCTTGGTCCATCGGGATTGCCTTAATTTTTGCCTAAGTCGCCTTTTTGAGGTGTTCGACTTAGCGGGCTGTCTTATTTTTTCTGATTTTGCTGAAGGGTCATGACTGCCAAGTCATTTGGTCATTGAAGAACAACCAATATAACCTTTGGATTTTTTCATGGTTCCTTCGACACTTCAGGATGTGTGCGAAGAATATCATGTGATTGATCCTCAAATGGGATGCTTCTTCTTGTAATTTGAATGTGTAGTCAGATTAACTGAACACTACCCTGCCCCAGGTTAAGTGTAAGGGTTTATAGATCCAAAAGAAACTCCTCCTTTTAGGATTGAAGTGGTTAACTAGGGACTAACTCCTTATCTCTCCAGTGTTTGAGGATTTGAAACAATGGTTGTACATCATTAGCAGGATTTTATCCGAAAGCATACAGTCAGTAATTATGGGTATTTTATTTTTGTCATCCTCCCTCCAATATTGCTAAAAGAACAGTTTGATAAAGAAGGCGAGGTAGAGAACATGGATGTATTTTTTTTTTGTTTTTTTAAATAAGAGAAGAAAAATGAGCGAATGCGATATAATTGGTTCAAAACATGCATCATTACTTCATTAATATTACCATTAAAGACAACAAAATTTAAAAACAAGTAGCATTTAACAACAAGGAAATTATAAATGCAAAATGGAAACAAATCAGTCCAATGATTTCCAGTGTTGATGATGTCTTCCTGTCTGAACCAATAGCATTATGAGATACTCCCTTGAAGTCTTCGAACTTATTCAGATGAGAGGTTGACGTGCACCAACAGGTTTCCTTCTGGAAAGGATATATACTTTTTATCAATCAATTGTTGCACATTGGCCTTGAAAGCGTTGCAATCTTCAGTTGAGTGTCCTATTTATCCAACATGATATCCACATTGCACATCGAGATCATACCCAGGTGGGTATGGTTCTGGAAATGGTCTGAGAGACTGGGGCTCCACCAACGAGTTTTGAATCATACATGGCAGAAGTTGACCGTATGACATAGGAATTGGATTGAGAGGAGCATTCCTTCTTTCCAGATTATTTCGAGGCCTGGATTGGTTCAAAGGCTGATTTTGATATCTTCGACCATGAGATAGTTGATTTGTATAAGGAGCAATTCATGGTTGCTTGAATGGTGCTCTAGGCAATGCTGGTTGCCCATAAGGACAATGTGGTGTTGGAACGGGTGACCGCTGCAAAGATGAGGGATCATAAGGTCTTGCTGGTGCACCATGCTAATACCCAACATATGTTATGACTGCATTGGTTTCATCCCCTTCTTCCTTTTGGGAATTACTGAGGGATTCTGTCTCGCTATCTTGGCTGCTCGAGGCGCCCTGGATTCTTCCATTTTTTAGGTAACTCTCAATGCGTACTCCAATTATCATTGGGTGGGAGAAGTCTGATAACGCATTGCCTACCATCCTTTAAAAGTAAGGACTCTGCAAGGTATCCTTAAACAAGTCAACCAATTCCTTATCCAAGAGTGGTGGTTGCACTTGTGCTGCCAATTCTCTCTATTGATGTGCATAGCATTTGAAAGACTCGTTGCTCTTTTGAGATAAGATTTGGAGCTACCTTCGGTCTGGAGCCATGTCCAAGTTATAATTGTACTGCTTCAAAAAATAATTGGCTAAGTCTTCCCATGAATGAATATGGCTTCTTTTCAACTTTATATACCAACTCAACGATGCTCCAATCAAACTGTCCTAAAAACAATGAATCATCAGCTTGTCATCGTGAGTATGTGATGCCATTTTTCGGAAGAACATCACCAAATGGTGCCTTGGACAACTATCCCCTTTGTACTTCTCAAAGTTGGGTAATTTGAATTTCGGGGGGATTACTAGGCCTGATACTAAGCACATACCGAGCCTAAAGTTGTCATTCACATCTATTGCTCGGACTCACTCCTCAAGGGCACAAAGTCTTTCAACATCAGGATTGGTCAATGGCATTAACTAGGATTAAGTAGGAATATTCACTTGTGGAGGATTATAGTCAAGAAGAGGGTCATACATTGGGTTGGTAATTACAGTAAAGCCTGATGAGGAACCAACATTCTCTATGACACCATGTTGAAAATTGTTCTTTGACTGGGCTAGCCTAGCTTCCAACATCTGGTCTATCTTGCCTTTCATGTTGTTCATATCCATTTTTAGCTTAACTTGATTATGTCCCCAATGCTCCCTTGTCTTTTAGTAGATCCCAAGGGTTCAGTACGAGTGTCGGGAAATCAACCTGTTGGTGATGGACAAGAGGACGAGATGAGTTGTTTTGTATTTGGCAAATGACATGCATGCTAATGGAATGCAGATGCATGAAATATGATGCAATGTTCAAGATCACAGGAATAAGTAAGTTCACATGTTGGTAAGAAAAACGGGTAAATAACTTAGTATCTCTGATTAACATAATCCCATAAATAGGCTCTACAGTTGGTAGGTTCCTAGAGTCATGGATCCTTCTTGAGAACGTCACTGCCGTGACGAAGGCTCGTCGGACAGTAACACCCTCAGATGATCACGTCTAGGTGAGGTCTTCGTATTGTCCCAACAAGGAAGGCTCCTTGGGGATTCTACTAAACAACTCTCGAGTCCAAGAATCTAACAAGGTTCTCAGAGTCATAGATCGAGGTTGGAAATATTACTGTAAGATAGTAATACGTCCAAGGGATCTCATCTGATTGGGGCTTTCGTATCAACCCAACAAATCCTAAATCTCGTAGGTTAATTCTACACAACCACCAGAGATGGAACGAGTTAGTAGGCCCCTAGAGTCACTGATCTAACTTGAAAATACCATCGTCGTGATGAAGGCTCGTCGAACAATAATATCTCAAGAGAATCTACTCTAGGCGGGGTCTTCGTATCGTCCCAACAAGGAAGGCTCCTTATGGGCCTCCACTACATAACCACCACCTTAATCCTATTGTTTTTCTCAGACTCGGGTAGAGAGCCTATCTCACAAAGTGCCAATAATCAGAGAGTAACCAATAGCAAAATAAGAATCAATTAATAAATCATAGAACAAATAATTACAAGATAGCAATAATAACAAAATAAAGATAACAGACAAACACGGTTAACATTAATACGAAAATTGAACTAAGTTAGGCATGACTCTCTCTTGCTTGGAGCATGTCCCCAGAAGAGTCACCATCTGTCGTATCTTAAAAAATACGATTCCTCGCGATGGTCGTGGAAAAAATTAGTTCGAACAGAGTCGCCACCGAAATTTATTTATTCCAATGAAGGAATAGGAAAATATCGATAAAACCTTTGAAAAATAGAATAATGGTTATCGCAACCATATTCGGGTTCGGGAATCGATTACGTAAGGGGAAGGTATTATCACCCCTCACGTCCGTTGTACTCAACAGGAGCCTTTTAACCTAATTTGTGATTTGTATGTTAGTTAATGTTATTTGATTTCTTCGAGTGATAAAATTTTGAAAAGAGAGATGGATGGAAACCTTAGAAGGGGGAAAAGAGAGGTTTTTTATTAGTGTTCTCGCCAAGATTTCAAAATCTCGTGCCTACGTATCCTTATGGTACAAGAAGGAAATAAGAGATTTTGTAGTTCGGGGAACTACGGTTTGTTGGTGTCTTTTAGTGAACAGTTGTTTAGATCGCGCTCTAAAGGCTAAACGTTGGCTTGTTTACTCTCGGCAGAGGCTTAAGCACTAGCTTGTTATGAGCATTAGAAGGGATTAAACAGTGTTCTTTCTGAAAAGAATTTTGATCACACGGGGGTGACAAGCTAAGTTAATATGTTTGATGTTTTGTTTGATTGGTTTCGATCACACATGGGCGAGAAAAATATATATTTGATGTGTTAGGTATTTTGTTGGATGATGATTACTCGGATAGTGGAGTAAGGAAACTCGTATCCTAATAGTCGAGGAGAGGAATCGAAGGATCTAGACCATCTCCCTTTTCATCCTTAATTGTAAAACGATTTGATAATAATTAAGGTATTTTGAATGGATGACGAATACTCGGATAGTCGAGTAAGGAAACTTGTATCCTAATAATCGAGGAGAGGAATCGAAGGCTCTAGACCATCTCCCTTTTCATCCTTTATTGTAAAAGGATTTAATAGTATTTAAGGTATTTCGAATGGATGACAAATACTCGGATAGTCGAGTAAGGCAACTCGTATCCAAATATTCGGGAAAGAGAATAGAAGGCTCTAGACCACTTTATTTTTCATCCTTAATTGATTATGAAAACAAGTTTGCGTATGGTTAATGTAGTTTAGAGATAAACGACGAATGATCGGATAATTGAGTAAAGCAACTCGTATCCAACTATTTGAGGAGAGGAAGCTAAAGCTCAAGATCATCTCCCATTTTGTTTAAGTTATTATGAAAATGACTGATTTAATCGGGTTTAGAAGTTTATAAAGGAATGACAATTGTCTAACTAACTGAGTAAGAAAACTCGTATTTGTTGGTTCTAAGTGTTGGCAGCAATTTTGGTATAACAAAGAGTGTTCACAAGATGTTGCATGTGGTGTGTTAACTTAAGATATTTGTGTACCTGCTGGAGTTTAAAAAATATAATTATGCAGGATTGTTTCAGGATGTCATACACAATGTCATGGCATCTGATATTATGTACCTGTTGGAAATTATAAATGGAATTATGAAGGATTGTTCCAGGATGTCAGACCCGATGTCATGACATCCTGTACACAAAACATTCAGGGTGAATGTTATGTGTTATGTGATTACGCATTTTATGGAAATTTATGTATGATTGAAGATCTGATTTGCAGGCGCATTCAATCATTGATTACAACCTGATTTACTTATTTTCCAAGGAGATCTAACCAGCTGTCATGAGAAGATTTAATTGGAAAATAGTTTAGGGTTTTCAAGATGTCCAAGCCCAGCTGAAAGCTTCTATAAAAAGGGACTTGGAAAACCTGATTTGTAACACAACCAATACTGAGCGAAATATTGAGAGAATATAAGGGTTTGTGTCTTGTTTAGTCGTGAGACTTGTAATCCATTCAATTCATCCTTAGATGATTGAATTGGTCTGATTTGTGAGTTGTAATTTGTCACTCTAATCTTTTAAGCATGAGTGTGTGTCTACTTGATTGAAGCTGTTAAGTAAGATCAAGTGTGTGTCTACTTGATTGAAGATGTTAAGCAAGATCAAGTGTGTGTCTACTTGGTTGAAGATCAAGTGTGTGTCTACTTGATTGAAGATCAAGTGTGTGTAATTGAAAAGTGTTTTCTTTTCAAGGTAATTGTTGCTTAAAATCACAGGTGTGATTGAGGGGGTGTGAGTGGGTTCTCATATCTAAGAGTGCTTAGGTATAAGTCGCACGGGTAGAGATTAGGTGAGAAAGACTGTAACTTGTTGAAGTGTACGGAGAGTCTTTGAACTGATTCTATTTAGTGGATTTCCTTCCTGGCTTGCTAGCCCCCAGATGTAGGTGAGTTGGACCAAACTGGGTTAATAATTGCTTGTGTCTTTTGCATTACTATTCTTTGTCTTTATCCTGTTTGTCTTACTCAGATATTAGTATAGTGACATTACCTTCGACATCTCATATCTGATACCAGAATTTCAATTGGTATCAGAGCAGGCATCCTGCTCTGGTTCTGGGTGAGATCTAGGGGCAATACTTTCTTGTACAATGGAGAGAGATGGAGGATTTGTTCACAGGCCACCAATTTTGGATGGATCTAACTATGACTATTGGAAACCTTGAATCGTAGCTTTCTTAAAATCTCTGGATAATAAGGCTTGGAAGGCTGCGTTAATAGGCTGGGTACATCCAGTAATTACTAAGGAAGGAGAAGCCACAATTGACAAGAAGCCTGAAGAACAATGGTCCAAGGAGGAGGATGATCTAGCCCTTGGAAATTCTAAAGCATTGAATTCCATATTCAATGGAGTATACAAGAACATCTTTAGGTTGGTAAACAACTGTGAGGTGGCTAAAGATGCTTGGGACATTCTCAAAACCACTCATGAAGGCACCTCTAGAGTTAAAATATCTAGACTACAGTTGCTCACCTCCCAGTTTGAAAATTTAAGGATGAAAGAAGATGAAACTATACATGAATTTCATATGAGCATTCTTGAAATTGCTAATGCCTCAGGAGCCCTGGGAGAGAAGATGTCAGATGAGAAGCTAGTAAGGAAAATACTCAGGTCACTCCCCAAGAGATTTGCTATGAAGGTGACAACCATAGAAAAGTCTCAAGACATCTCCAACATGAGAGTTGATGAGCTAATTGGTTCCCTCCAAACATTTGAGATGGGAATGAATGATGGATCTGAAAGGAAAACCAAAAGCATAGCCTTCATATCAAACACAGAGGAGGAAAATAGTCAGGATGTTGATGAGGATCTGGAAAATGATGTAGCAATGCTGGGAAGACAGTTCAACAGACTGTTGAAAAAGATGGATGTAAGATCTAGGGCTAATGTCAAGAACATCTCATATGACATCAGTAAATCCAACAATGTTGGAAGAAGAACAAGGTTAGATGATAAGTCCAAAGAAGGAAAAGAAGTACAATGCTATGAATGTGATGGGTATGGACACATCGGAACTGAATGTGGAACCTACCTCAAGAAGTAGAAGATGAGTCTTGCTGCCACTTGGTCTGATGAGAGTGAAACAGAAGAATCTGCAAATGTGGTGACTGCCTTGACTGGAAGATGGGGTTCTGATGAAGACTCAAGTGATGATGAAGTAACCTTTGAAGAGTTGGCCACTACCTACAGAAAGTTGTGTCACAAAAGTGCAGAGGTATGTAAACAGGTTGAAAGCCAGAAGAAGGTAATAACCCAACTTGAGAATGAGAAGGTAGAACACTTGGAAACCATCTCCAAATTAAAAGCAGAAGAAGTGGTTATGAATTCCAAGCTAGATGAAAGTCAAAGCCAGAAGAAAGTGATAATACAGCTAGAGAATGAGAAGGCAGAGTATGTGGAAACCATCTCCAAGTTAAAAACTGAAGCTATGTTCTTGAATTTTAAACTAGAAGAGATGACCAAGTATGTAAGAATGTTAAATAATGGATCTGACTCCTTAGACAAGATTCTCCATACTGGACAAATAACAGGAGACAAATCTGGCATTGGGTATAATGGATCAAAGCCTGAGTGCAGTTACACTGGTTGGAAACCTAAATCCAAACCTAAGTGCAGCCACATTAAAAGCAAACTTGAGATGTCACATCATATGTCACAACATCAGAAGGAAAGACAGCAGAAAGGGAAACATCAATGATGGAGATGCCATTACTGCACCTGAAGCCCGTCTGCTATAAGTTGTATGGTTATCCTAGCCCTGTTCATCATCAGACTCACTATCAACCAAGACCCAAACAGCACAGGGTTGTCAACAAGAAGCAATGTGTTCCTAAGAAAAATGTTACAAGTCTAATAGCTCACACTCCCTTCAGAGTTTTAGCCAAAGAAGATTGGTACTTTGACAGTGGGTGCTCTAGACACATGACTGGAAACAAAGACCTGCTAACTGGCCTTCATCCTCATGCCATAAGCCATGTAACCTTTGGTGATGGAGCAAAGGGTGAAATCAAGGGGATAGGAAAGCTTGATTGCCCTGGAGTTCCTAAACTTGACAAGGTCCTACTTGTTAAAGGCTTGACTGCAAATCTAATAAGCATCAGTCAACTATGTGACCAAGGTCTAAATGTTAACTTCACTAAAACTAAATGTCTGATTACCAACAAAGAAAGTGAAGTGATCATGGAAGGAGTCAGAACCAAAGACAACTATTACATGTGGAGCTCTCAAATTAGTTACTCCTCAACATGTACCTCAGTCAAAGAGAAAGGGATGAAGATGATTATATCTGCTAGAGGAACTCCCAAATTGAAAGTCTGTGGGAAATGTCAGACAAGGATGTCACACCAGAAACTCAGACTTAACATCACTTCCAAAGGAGAAAAGCTCATGATGGCTCAAATAGATAGGAGGTTGGATCAGATGGTTGAACATGTTGCTAGTCATATACAGTCTGAAGTTGGAAAGAGCTTTGTTGGACTTGGGCTACAAGTCAAGCAGATAGAAGGGCATATATGTCTATCTCAAAGCAAAAGTGCCAAGAACAATGTTGAGAAGATTGGGACGGAGAGTAAAAAGACACCTGCTCCTACACATTTGAAAGATGAAAATGGTGTTTATGCTGAATATCTAGCAGATGGAAGTAGCTGTTCTCAACGGGGTTGGTTGAAAGTACTGATGATTGCATACAATGTCACACACGATGTCATGACATTGTACTATGATAACCTGAATGCTACAACCATGTCCAAAAATCTTATTCAGCACAGTTGGACCAAGCACATTAATTTTTGTCATCACTTCATTAGAAAATTTGTGGAAGACAAATTCATAGCTCTAAAGCATGAAATGCAATTAGCTGACAAATTTGCAAGGGGTTTGGATGATAATCAGTTTGAATATGTAAGAGGGAAATTGGGGATTTGGATTCTTGTGAAGTTATGGCAATTAAAGTGGAGTGGAAAAGGTAATAAAAATATTGTCTGCCCACTTAAAAGAAAGAGCCACATTAATGATGAATCATTACCTAGTATTGGAACTAGTATCTATGCCATTTCCACATGCTACCTAAACACAGCCATTTCCATCTTCATCCAACTTCTCAGAAAACCTCTGCTAGGGCAAAGATATTTTTTTTCAAAAGTTCAACAAAATGTCTCAACATCCCTCATCCTCTGGTTAAAAACCCTCTCATCATGCAAGGACTCCCTCCATGGAGTTTCTAGATGAAGACGTGTTGGACGTTACTCCTCTTTGTGTGATACCAGGTGACGCCCCAGGCCCTTCTTCCATGACTAGAAGTAAGCAAGGTAACATTCCTGAAAAATCTCCCCATAAAGATGACATGCACTTTACTGATCGTACCATTAGGAACCTAGTTACTAGGACTCTGAATGAAGGGCATGCAGTCAAGGGTGTTTCTACCCCTTTGTCCATAAGGGACCCCTCTGTCCAGAAGGGACCCCTCTGTCCAAAAGGGACCCCTCTCCTGAGGTGGAACCCCAAGTTGAGAAAGATGATGATTCATCTAGATCAGAGAAGGAAGTGGTTGCTGAGGGATTCTGTTCTCTAAGTAAAACCTTACCTAGTAAGAAACCAGCAGATGTGTCTCATGAAACTGCTGAGAATGTTATCGATTTAGAGGAAGAATGTTTTGAGGAAGAAGATGACACCTTGGTCTGTCTTGTGAAACCAAGTGTAGCAAAGAAACTGAGGACCAGAAAAGGGAAGACTGTGGCTGAAATGAGGACAACAAGAAGAGTGAAAAAGGTTGCTGGTGTAGGACCCTCCAAATCATGGAGTAAAGTTGAGGTTAAGAAGAGGAAGGTTAGAGAGAGTTCTGACTCGGATGATGATGTCAAAGACGATGCCCCAGACATCTCTCCTGCTAAAAGACAGACTGTAAAGAAGTCTCCAGGCAAAGTTGCAGCTGTGCACTTAGATAACATCTCTTTCCATCTTGAAGATGGTGCTGCTAAGTGGAAGTTTGTCATTCAAAGGAGAGTTGTTGTTGAAAGGGAGCTGGGAATGGAGGCTGTAGAGGTGAAGGAAGTGATGGATTTGATCAAGAATGTTAGTCTGTTAAAAGCTGTTAAGCAAGATCAAGTGCGTGTCTACTTGGTTGAAGATCAAGTGTGTGTCTACTTGATTGAAGATCAAGTGTGTGTCATTGAAAAAGGTTTTCTTTTCAGGGTAATTGTTGTTTAAAATCACAGGTGTGATTGAGGGGGAGTGAGTGGGTTCTCATATCTAAGAGTGCTTAGGTAGAAGTCGCACGGGTAGAGATTAGGTGAGAAAGACTGTAACTTATTGAAGTGTACGGAGAGTCTTTAAACTAATTCTATTTAGTGGATTTCCTTCTTGGCTTGGTAGCCCCCAGACGTAGGTGAGTTGGATCGAACTGGGTTAACAATTGCTTGTGTCTCTTGCATTACTATTCTTTGTCTTTATCCTGTTTGTTTTACTGAGATATTAGTGTCGTGACATTACCTTCGATATCTCATATCTGATACCAGAATTTCAGTATTCATACAATCGAGGAGAGGAGTTGGAGGCTCAAACCCATCTCCCTTTTCATTTCTTATTACAAAAATGATTCGATTTAATTATGTTTAGGCGGATAGTAATGATAATTATTTGACTAACCGAGTAAGATAACTCGTATTCAAATAATCGAGGACAGGAGTTGAAGGCTCAAAACCATCCCCCTTTTCATTTCTAAATGCAATGGTATTTAATCGTAATTAGATGTTTTAATTAATTTTGAATAAAAATACTCGACATTTGATCGAGGTTTGAATATATGTTTTTGCGAATAAATTGGATTATTTTAGTGTATCAATCATCTACTTGATTAATTAATAACCGAATAGGTCTCATTTTAAGAAGGCCCAAGAGTAAGCTATGTGAGGTTGATGATGATGCTAAAAGTGATCGACTTACAAAGGTATGGAAAAAAGGGCTCGATATTGAATCGAGAATTGTGTGTTTTTATTGGTTTAAAGTGGTTTGAATTGATGATGAAATTGAATTGGATTGAGTTTGTATTATTAAAATGGTGGTGGAGTAGTTTTGGTTTGGGAATGATTGAAATGTTATTAAAATAAGTCAATCAATATTTAATTTACAAAGTTAATTTATTAAAATTCGATTAAATCGATTAATTTCGTTAATTAAAGTTAATTATCAAAATTATTTAATTAAATAAAATAATCAAGTTAATTAAAATTAATTAATCGAAATTAAACTAATTAAGAAATTTTTTAATTAATTAATTGATTTAATTAAAAGAGATAGAAATAAGTGATGACGTCGATTTAAAAATTGGTCGAATTAAATTGGTCACAATGTGCTCAAGAACCAGTTTGTACATAGCGACAATGGAGTTGGAGTGTCGTATGTAAGGATCGAAACGCGGTGAAAATTCAAAATCCATGTATAGAAACTTGGACGGCATAACGACATAGATTCGTCGACTCCACGGATTAAGAATCCGATTTAACACCATAGTATTACTTACAATATTTATATATTTATAATAACAATATTCATCTCACACACAACATTACCAAATCGCAAATCATGTACCCAAATTGAAACAACTAAACAACACAAACTATACTCAACTTATGGGCTTTAATCAAAACAGTCCTGATATAATCGAAACAACCAAATATTCACGGTGCGACCAACAATCAAATTAACTTACACACAAAACATGACACATTCGCAACGCCTTGAAATCGAAATGAAGCCGAACATGGAACTCAAGCGTACTCATTCAAACTTAATGACGAAGCAACCTCACATTGTTTACCATGCTATTAACGTGCAATTTATAACATCATAAACGTGCAATTTACAATATCACAAACTCAAGCAACAACGTAGTAATTACTAATATCTTATTACAACCTAATACAAAAATTTAACGCCAGGAAATAGAAAAATGAAACACAACCCAAATATACTAATCACTTTATGACATTGACTTGAAACAAAGCAACTCCAATGAAAGCAAATCCAATGTAAACTCACACATTTGATTAAGCTATTAACAACTTAAGAGAAATAACAAATGGATGCCTACCCATTCAATAATTGATACACATCTATGCCACAATCAATATAATCATATTCAATCAATAATAAGCACTCAGTAGATCCATTGTAATCAATATTAACCACACAATAAGCAAGGTGATATACAAGGGACAACTCAAAACACAATGCCACAAAAACGAAATCGAAACTATAACTTGTTCACTACAGGGTCTCATACAAATCAAAACTCAAACAAAAAATTACCGTGTGCAGAGTATGCCGTAAACGAAGAGAAAAACTTTGCCGGAAAGTTGTGGTGGAGAGTGGATCGTGATTGATGTTGTGCTGCTAAGTTGTTGTTGTCGGAGAAACTCGACATTGAGATGTCGAGCTTTCACTGAATTATTATTCTGATGTTGGAGGGTTGGTAGCTTACAATTTCATCCTCTATGTGATGAAACGAGTGTTTGAGCTGCTGAGTTTTGTTGCTCAAATATCCAATGTGAACTCTCCCGCCAAGATGTTGATGACCCAAGATGTTGATGACCAAAGGCTTTGCAAACCGAACCTCACTGCAAATGGACACTTACCAAAAGCAGTGGCGTAGGACAACATTCTTTGGTGTCGACAATCAGAAGGTGGTGGTTGGGTTACATGATGAGAAATTCGAAGAGTGAGGATTTGAGTGGTTTATAAATCTGGTGGCGAAAGGGTTGGAGAAATTTAAGGAGGAGAAAGGTTGTTGGGGGTGGTTCAACAACGAATCTGATATGAGAGGAGGTTAATGGTGATGGCTGGTGAGTGAAACATGATGGGTTTTTGTTTGACGTATCTCCGACGATTTTGTTAATGAAGGTGGATGGTGGTTGTTCACGGTGGATGGGGATTGAATGACGGAAGCGATTTTGGATTGTAGCGGCGAACTGCAAAAATTGTTGGGATGGTGGTTGTGAGATCACGGTGAAGGTGCGATGGTGAACAACAAGGATGATTCGAGATGATGAAGGAGGTTGTACATCGGTGGGTTTATGGTGTTGTTGTTTTACGAAGAGGGGGGAAGAAGAATAGTGTTTGGGGTTAGGTCGTGGTGTAGGATGTTGTGTGGTGGTGGAAGTCGCCGGCTAAACAGTTTGGAAGAAGAAGGTTCTCTTTTTTTTTCTTTCTGTTTTTCTTTTTCCCAGAAAGACCTTGAGAGGTAGTAACTTTTTCTTTTTTCGTTTTCGCAACCAATGAGAAAAGAGCATCTTTTCTTAGTGCCTCATGAGCTGTCACAGCAAAAAATATGCATCCGTCCCTTGCTAGCTGTCCCCCTTGTCCTATGATATGGTAGTGGATGCAAGAAAAATATATCCGTTAGTGCAAAAAATGACAGAACCATCTTTCCCTTGACCAATCTCTTTAATCCACGTGTCAGGTTTAGATAAGGATAAAAATGTCTTCTCCTTTGCTATCTGTCTACGTGTGAGGGAGATATATTTATTTTTATTGTATTAAAGGAACAAATAAAATAAATTCTAATTTGTGATTGGTTAATAGAAATGAGTGTGGATTTCTCATATTAGCCATTGATTAATCTTGATCTAACGATCATGGTTAATTCAAAGAAACACGCCAAGAAGCATACATTATTAAATAAATTAAAATGCCTATAATGCCCTTTTTAGATGATTTATTTAATTTGAATACTTTGCCAAAAGAATAAAAATAAAATGACTGCAAATGAATAAATGTCGGGCGAAAATTTGCTCAAAAAATTAAATTGGATGCACTAAAACGATCAACACGAAACTTATTGAAAAAATACAACCTTTCTTTTAATTCTGAAAGAAATTTTGACCGGTTAAAAGGCTCAGACAGACCAAAATGCAACTGAAAAAGTCGTCGAAAAATATAACAAGCATACCAGGTTAAACTACGTGAACCGTAGATTAATAATACCGACGCCTGCAAGCTCGATATCGAAACTTTTTGTGTTTGACAAGACCATCTGACTTGTGCTTACGTACCAACATAAAAATGAAGGATCAAAACCTTGTAGTTCGTGGTAACAATTTGAAAGTTGGTGAATTGCTTTTAACAAAAATTTAAATGAAAAGGGCACAAAGGGCCAAAATTTTTAATGAAGTTGTTAGTTCTTTTTGTCTTTTGAAATTTTAAGTCAATAGGATTAAGTTTATTTACAAATTTGATTTAAGAAAAAGTTTGAAAATCCATTGGCATAAGGCCGAAGTTTTTATTTGAAATAAGGTCTAAGTTTAAAATCACATGCAAAGAAAGTTTTTGAAAAGGGGGAGAGATTTTGAAATTTAAGAAGTGGGAGAAGATGAAAAGGCTACCCTAAGCATAAAATTAAAGGTTAAGAGTTGAAAAGATCTGACCAATGGGATGCAATCCAACAGACAAAAATGTCATATAAAAAACCCACTTTCCCTTTGGACTTTGAATCAAGCAATAATCAACAAGTAATTAGCAATATCTAGACATCATGAAGATCAAGGCATCAAATAAAGATAGCCACATCCAAGCAAGCAAATCCCATAGCTAGCAGTCTTATTTGTCTTCTCATGTATTAGATGAAATATTCCTTGATCAACTCAGAACAAAGGATCAAACACCAGATCAAATTAACAATTAGCACTAAGACAAAGTAACAAATGAATTCAAATAGAGTCCAAGGCTTACATTAGATGAAGGTTTGGTTCATAATAACTTGGTCTCAGAACGTTAACATTGGCCAAGTCCTTTTTGCACAGGGAATGTTGCCTAATCCTAAGTCCAAAAGTTCAGATCAAGATCAACAGTCCACCCAATATTTTTTAGGGTTTTTTATTGTTTATTAAGTGCTTTAAAGTCCTAAGAACACAAACAAAATCAAAATACACAAACAATATATACAGTCATAAGATATGGCTCAAATGAGAAAAGTGAAAATGGCATAAACATAAACAATTTAAATGAGATGTAAATGGCAATGAATGGTAAATGACTGAAATTTAAATTGCATAAAGTAAATGACTTGAAAGTAAAGTAATATTAATAAGAGTTAGTAAAATGTTAGTCAAAGGTTAGTCAAGTGTTAGTGGTATTTTTTAATTGATTAAGTCATTCTTTGGAGAACATTCAACCATCCATTCACAAGCATGGATCCTCAAACCAAGACATCTTCCATAAGAAGGGCTCCAACTTGGATAATTCAACAAGTATGCCATTAACTCTCATTAAAGGAAAAAAGGTCATGTTTCCACATAATACCATGAAAGATGGGAGACTTACAATCTCACTTACTAGAATGCTATACTTTTAGGGTCAAATTTAGCTTTATGTTAAGCAATCGTAATTGGACTTATGTACAAGTCACAACTATCTGAGTTCGGACAATAAAAATTTAGGTGTTAATGCATGTTAGATATTTGGTATAATGAACCAAACTCCTAAAACATACCACACACTAAAAGAAAAGATCAAGAGGGATGAACCTATCTTAGTCATACTTGTATTAGTTCATCTAACACAAGGTCATTGATGAACCAATTAGCCTTAAGACATTAGAGATTTCATTGGTCAAATGAGGGAATGGAAAAGAATAGGGATGAAGATAAAGAGGGAGGAGAATAAAAGAAACACAAATTGGTCATGGGAGGAATTTTATCAAATTAAAACCATTCATTCATTTTGGGAGATGAAATGTACATTTCATCAATCCCCTAAATCCAATGGTTTTAATCAAACAAAAGTCAAATCAACCTTGACCAAGGCCCAAACAAATAGTCAAACATCACAAGACCATGAAAATGACTCAACATAATTTATACACAATTAATCAATTAAAAATCAATTTAAAAATGCATTGAAATACAATTTAATTTGGTTAAAACCTAAAATCTCTTCAAAAAACCAAATAAATGGCCAAGAGATTTATCCTAGGCCAAAAAAGGTCAAAGGACCTTATACAAAAAATTTCATGATTTTTGAAAAGCCAGAAGTATTTTTAAATAATTAAAAACACAACAATTTAATTCATGAAAAATATCAAAATTAATCCAAAAAATAATTTTAATTCAAAATATGAAAGAGAAAATATTTAACGATTTTTGGTGAAAGTCCCATATTTTTTAGATTAAAAATGAAATTTCTATGAATAAAATAAAATAAGTGGATTAAATGGAAATTCAGAAAATACAAAAAAACAAGGGTCATCAGATCTCCCTCATTGATTGAGGTGGAAGATCTGATAGCCAAACTCGCGTGTTCCACCAAAGACCTGAGTCAATGTGCCACACTAAAGGTAATCAGAACCAAGGGTCAAGATTAAAACATTTTAAAAGGATCAGATGGGTTGGAAGGTGCCAACGCACCACCGGAGCTAGGACTCCAATCTTCTTCTCCTGTGGACCTCACCGGACTGGGTCACCATAAACCACCATATAAATGAAAAACAAAGACATGGATTTAAAGAAAAAAAATGCTCAGGAGCTCGAATCTGACCTCAATTTTCTCCAATTCCAAGTATATAAAAAGATACGGGGATTTGAATTTTGAGGATCATGAACTGAGTTGCTTCGATTTGACCTCAAAGCAACTCTATCTTGTTACCTACATTGGTAGGACTTTAGCTAACCAAAAATCACAAAGAATAGTGAAGAATTGAGAGAGAATCGAAGAGATAAAAATTCTGGAAACTTACCTTCGAGTGAGCTTCAAACTTGCTTGATCTTGCTTCCAATTGACCTTGGCTTGGCTTTAGAAGCTTGTAGGATATGAATTGGATCAAAGAAAAGCTTGCACTCTTGGAGTTTCAATCTCAAAATAGAATGAGATTTGAAGCTCGATTTTCAAATGAAAACCTTCAAGATTATCCTTTAGTGGTGAGGGTTTGGATTTCAGGTTCAAAGCTAGGGCATGAGGTCCTTAATTCTGAGCCAAGAGGGTTGCACTTATAGGAATTGCATTTGATTTTCACACACTTCCAAAATTTGCCAAATTTAGAAATTTCCTTGCATGTTTGCATGAGCGTGTGATAGGCCCTATCAAATCATGCTATTAGTTCCAAAATCACCAATGTGCAATGCTGAAATCATGTCATGTACTCATGCAATGGAGATTGAAAAGTGAATGTGAAATCCATCCAAATGATCCTTTGAAAAGAACTCATGCGCAAGTCCTTCATTTCTTGGCCAAATGAGATGATATTGGAAATTTTTAAAAGGTGAGATCGAGGGGAAAAACTTTAATGTTGAACACTTTTCTATTTGAATCTTGGATCATGATGAATTTTGAGGTGGAAGTTTGGAAAATCAAACATATTTGAAAATTTTCAAGTACCAAGTCAAATGTTCATTTCTTCCACTTTGAATAACTTTTGCTATGGGCTTCAAATGGAAAACATTCCTTCATAAAAGTTGTATCTATTTCAAACCTCTTCAATTTGGTCATAAATTTGACCTCATTTGGATTTGGCATGTAGGACTTATGCATTTTAGAAGTTAAAGAAAATCACTTGTTCAATGGTAATGGCCCAAAATGACATATAATGTTTCCTCTTGGAACATAAATTTTCAATTTGAATTTGAACTTATTACAAGAATAAAAGTTGGATAGGACATCTTTAATTTGATCATGGAACTTGTATGGATTTCATCTCATAAAAATTGAGCAAGTTATGGTCCTTGGAAGTTGACCTCCTAACTAGGGTTCAGACAAAATGACCTATAATCTTTCACCATAAAAATGAATTTCCAAGAAAAATAGATTTTTACTTCAACAATTAAAGTTGTTTGTAATGTCATAAGGAGTAACATTTATCTTGGAATCATTTTCATATGATAAAAGTTGTAGGAGATAGGGTCTAGGGAACCCCAGTTTTGACTAGTTGACTTTCTCTGGTCAACCACCATGAATCATCTTGCAAACTTGACATTCTCTTGATATTTGGGACTCATGGAGGATAATATATGCGTAAGATGATGTAATATAAAGTATCCCTTGAAATATTTGATCAAATGATGAAGAAACTTGCTAAGGAAGTCACACAAGATACCCAGATGAATTAGCGCTTCCAAGGCAAACAAGCTTCAAACTCTTGATGAATTATTGATCAAAATGATATGTTAAGGCCAAGGGGCTCCATATATGATGTCTAGAACCAATGTGAACCATCTCTTGATTGATCTCTTGGTATTGAGGGTCTCAAACCCTAGATATGAGCTTGATGAGGCATTGGTGAATACACACACTACCTACAAAAGTAACAAACTATACATTGACATATTTTTGGTATTTTGGTTAGTAAGTAATGAAAAATAAAGTATGATACAATCAAATGTGCTTGGTGGTCTGCCCCAATGCAAACCCAATGAGTGAGGGGTAAGGAGGATCCCAAGGTGTGATCCCAAAGCTAATGCATATGATGAGATGGTATGAGGGATATTAGGGTCAAAATTGGGGTATTACAATGGGGAGGTTATGTTAACCACTGGTTCTAAAAATATCGAAGCAACGTTGTGTAAACCTGTCATCACTGAAGTTGGCACTCCATATGGTTGTTCTCGACCACCAAAGCGTATAGAGAAACCAGGGGGTATTGAAGACCTGTTTAGAACATTCCCAATTGGTGGGGGGTGTTAGGAGCCCCCCTAGGCCCAATGTAAGTCAAACTAGGTTCAGTATAGGAAAACGAATGCGTAGGCATGGAACTTGCCATCGATGGTACCGGTTCAGAAACTTGCATTGTGGTCGTGTTCTCCCCTATTGAAGAAGAATGGGATGGTACGTTGTTGGTTGGTGGATTTTGAGAATTTTGGTTATTTGGGGCATTTAAATTCGCCATTCTCCTAGTTGATCTTCTCCTTGGTCAGTGTTTGTTGGTTGTGGCTACTTTACCACTTCTTAATAACATACAACGAATTCTTTCAAAGGGGGGAAGATGACTGACCAACCAGAACTGAAAAATGAGGAAAAATTCACTTTTCAAAATCGTTAGCACTGTCCCACAGGGCATGCCAATTTGTTTACCATGAAAATTGGTAAACAACCGTTGATCTTCCAAATTACTAGATTTGGTTACTTACAGGATCGATCAGATTGATCTTAGGACATGTGCTAATTATTTGTTAAAGTGAATTCTAATGAACATAAACACTTCGATAGTGTTTTTAATAATAGTAATTCGTGAAAATACTCGAAAAAAGGAGACGAACAACATAAAGTAAAGAGAATGTTGTAAAAACGAAGATAAATGGCAACAAAGATAAATCCTTTAAATAAAGAGATATTTCTGGAAATAAAAGATGAATTGAATTACTTCAAAGTAAATGACAATGGTGTAAATCAAACGTACATTTCTCAATTTACTGTTTCTCTGCACACGGATACTTGGTAAATTTTACAGGTTTTGTACACACTCTGAACACACACAATCCTAGCACTAAGACCTTTTCTTTATACTAATCGAAATAACCACTTCTAACGGCCTTTCTACCATATTGAGACAAATGGCGCTTTGCATGGATGAAACTATCCATTATGCTCCACGTGTACCTTCAGTAATTAGATAAGAACAAGAGTTCCCTCCTTTATTTGAATTTGAATCTCTCGCCGAACACGTCTTCAAACACTAAAAATATTTCTAAGTTCTTGCAGCATCTTAACCCTCTCATCAAGGCATCTTCGACTATAACTCCCAATATCTGATCTAGTCAAAAGGTTTTCACAGGGAACTCCATTTCTCAATTCAAATATGGGCGTCAAAATTAGGAGCTAACAGATAGAGAGGGGTTTCTTTTTCCCATGGACCATTGTCTGGATGAAATCTCCTTTGAGGAGGAGGAGAGGGTTTACACCTTCCCTTTTTCTTTTTTTTAGGAAGAATGATATCTTGTTCAATATCATTGTCGTGCATCCAAGAATCACAATCCAGGTCACATCTTGTTGGATCAACATCCCAGATGAAGTGCCCATCTATTTTATCAGTGTAGATGTGTTTTCCTTCTATTGTAATAGCATAGACAGAACACCAGTCTTCTTTTAGAACTGGTTGGATCATCATTATTTTGAACATTTGAGGTCGACCCTTCGTTTGGGTTTTTCCGTCTTGTCAATGGATCTTCTGAAAGTAGCCTCTTGGGATTGGATAGATATTATGTCAACATGGAGTCTCTCATAGTTGGTTATCCATTAAAGGGGAATTAGATTAGTTAATTCTTCCCTTGTGATCCTTCTTGGAATCTGAACTATAGAGGGTATGTCTTCTTCTCTTTTGGTGATAACCAATAGTGAATTAGAAGAGCAACTTGAGAGAGGTTGATCTATCGAGTGATTCTGTAAGCAGCATATTATCTGGTGATTAAGAGTAGCTGACATGTCTTCTGGTACATGGTCAGATCCGGTGATCTTGACTTGTACTTTTAGTCTCGTGGATAATGTATTATCATTGAGACTCATGTTATAGTTTGGAAAAACGGTGAGGATAACACCTCATGCATAAAGTATGGTTAGAACAGTTCCTATCACAATGTTTTCATAATGCAGGTAGCTTGAGTCCAATAGAGCTATTTTAAAAGAGATAGGTTGGTTCTTCCTTCCATGAAGAGAAAGTATGAGCCTGACATCCCTAGAGTGTAAGGTTGTATATCCTTCAGTCTTCCAGTGATTTATGAGATACTAGGGAATCTGCAGATCAACGTACTCCTCCTGGTTCGTAGCTCTTAAGCTACATTGGTCTAGTCTAGACGACTAGACATATTCTTTCATATGAGGTTGGTTTGTAGAGATGATATTTAAGATGGATCTGGTAACGCTTCTTTTTCTTTTTAAGATGTTGTACAAACTTAATAGAGGAGGTATTGTTTCAGAAATTTGAGCATCTTGTGGAACATGAGAATACTCAATAAGGTTTTCTATTTTATGAGAATTTATCTTTTTATAGAGCTTAGAAAGTGATAAAGAAGAAGTAGTATTAATAGGTTGAGTGTTTGGTTCAGGTGTTTCGATGTTTAAGTGGTTTTCCCCCTTACTCACTCTTTTTATTTATATTCATATCACATGCACCCCCTATTCTTAACAAGGCTCTGATACCACACTGGCCGAGAGCCTCACAAACTATGAAACCAGCCTTTACTGTATTGTTATCCAATAGACAACCATAGGCATAACACATACTAATAATTAAAACTGATATTTCATAATAGTGAGGATTGTAGTATGGACCGAAGGTCGGATGTTTTCTGATACACAAGATCCTCATTTGAGGCAAGTGTAGAGCATACTTGCATATATGTGGGGGAATTATGATATAAATATAATAACTAAAGCTTTTAGAGAGAAAGAAAAGATATTTAGAACATAGTTGTTCTTAAACACACAAGGAGTTTTATTTGTGATTGCTTGATGAAAATATGTTACAAGAGCTCTTCTTTTATAGGCAATGAGGTACATAAAGGAAAAAAACAACACTATTTACAAGCATGGAATTTTAATATTATAGAAATGCCTTTTTCAAAAGTCTGACACACTTATCTCTTAAGGATACATAATGGAATTACTTTTACACAAAAAGACGAGAAAGCACTATTCATAAGCATGCTTATGACATATAAGGGACATTTGTCAACTAGTCTTTGGAATGGATTCATGAGATAGGGACATATTCTGATCGGATAAATTCTCATCAAAAAAGAAATCTCTAAAATGAGATGATGCATGTTGCCAGATGTCATCCATCATGTAAGTGTGATCCATTAATTTTCTATTAGCTTATTTCACTTGTACTTCTGAGAATTTAGCTTCCATTGGAGAATATGGATTCTGCTGTGTGGCTTGAGTTAAAATTTCTCCAACTTCTGGTCTTCTGAATTTTTTATGACTTATACAAGTTATAATATCGTGAAGGTTCTTTGGGTCATAGAGATTGATGCGGCTAACATATTCCATTAATTCCCTTGTGATTTTTAGACTGGGAGGATAATCATCAATGGTTTCCCATAGGTGAACATAACTCTTACAGTTAAGTAACCTAGTTGCAGGATCTGTCTGATAGGGCTTGTGTAGAAAGAAAACAATCTTGAGTTTGCTAATAGCTTCTAAGGCTAATCTTCTCTTTTTGACCTCGTATATGACCGGTTTTAATTGATTTATCCACCACTATAATGGAGAATACCATTCAAGAGTAGTCCAAATCAAGGACTTGTGGTTCTTGGGATTCATCATGTGCTGATACATGGCTTCAGTGGGAATAAGAACAAGCATAAAATACAAACTGGTGGCACACCAATAATTCCATAAATGGTTTTTTGTGAATTTGACATTTGGGTTTATTAAAATTGGTAGGAGAAAAGGTGTGTCAGGGAAATAAGTAGTATGATTCGGGAGCTTATTCCTTATGATTTTGTCATGAAATAAAAGAGATTGTTCCTAGAATACTGCTTGAGTTGGGACGATGAAGAGGAGACTGTTATTCCTGGAGGAAAATTCTTGGTTGTGGATGCATGAGCTGGTAGTGGTTTGACCATAAGAATCAGAGGGAAATGTGCTTGGATGTGATGATCTGGATAGGTTTCATAGGCCAGGATAGTAGATCAGGGATCATATTTTGGGTTCCTTTGATATGTTTTATAGAGAAATCATATCTGGAAAAATAATCTTTGAGGCGAAGGGTTTAAGGATATGGTGGCATCTTATTTTTGAATTCCAGGATCTTGGGAAAAGGTGAATTATCCATCTGGACTTTAAACTAGTAGCCTCTTAGGTGGAAGTAAAACTTTTGAATTCCCATTTTTACAGCGAGAGCTTCCTTGTAGGTGGTGTGATAGTGTTTTTCAACATCTTTAAATTGGTCAATGGCATGGCCACAATAGTATCTTTTCCCTTCAAGTTCTTCTATCAAGACTGCTCCCCAATAGTGATCACTAGCATCGGTAGGCAAAATTCTCTTTCCATTTCCAAGGATTTTTAGGGCATGTGGAGATTGTGCGATCTTCTTCAAAGATTTTACTACTTCAATTTGCATTGTTCCCCATCGTGGGGTTTTTTTTCCCTCGGCATTTGGGATGGAGGACTCGGTTAAAAGGCCCAGATAGACCAAAATGCAAGTGAAAAAGTTGTCAAAAAATATACCAAGCACACCAGGTTAAACTACGCGAACCGTAGATTAATAATACCGACGCCTGCAAGCTTGATTTCGAAACTTTTTACCCGCTAATTTTGCACATACTTGAGGAATGATTTAACCAATTTGTCTGTATATTCGAGAATTTATTCTAACTGATATTTTAGGTATTATTCATGATGAAATGCATGTCATGTTATACATATGATGCAAACTGAAATTAAAATCGAATTTATAAAAGTTTTAAAATGCCTGGACAAAATTGGGGTATGACACATATGAAATCCTATTTGCAAATATACATATTTAAATAATAAAAATAATAACAATTTGATTGACCATAAAAATCTCTTTTTATTCATAAAATTTGGAAGGATTACACTTAGTACAATTTCAGAAACTAAAATACAAATACAAGAGAAAAGGAAACTAATTATCCTAAGGATCCCTTAGCAATGGTATCAGATGGTCTGGTTGTGGTGCGTACTTCCTTCGGATGCGTCGAATCTCAGACTCAAAAGGATGTCTTCATCTGAGCCTTCTCAAGAACTAGTTGATCAATAATCTTCTTCCAAGCACTGGAAGGATGAGGCATACTAGAGGAAGGTAGACCCTCTGGCTCTCTCTATCTCTTCACTGCTCGATCTTCAAGAATCTTAATAAGCGCATCCTTGACTTTCGACTCAAGCTGCAACTCTTCATGCTTTCGCTCAAAGCATGGAACCGCTCTTCCCACATATCCTTCTCTTGCTTCATCTTGGTGAGTGCATCTTCCAACTCCTCTACATCTTGGTTAGGGATAGTTGATGGCTCAGCCACAACCAAAGACATAGGTCTTTCACAAGCGTACGACATCTTCAGTTCCAAAGCTCTCTTATTCACCCAAATAGTGTAAGCTTCCAAAGCTACACAGTTGCACGAACCAAGATCGAATCTTCCTTTCCTGTGCATATTATGCCAAGCACGTATCATCCTATGCTTCAAATATTGGGGATCTTTACCCTCTTGATAGAACAGGCCTTCTAACTGAGTGTTATTAGGGTTATTTCTCAAGGGGAACCAAAGTTGACGACGAGCCAAAGCAGGATTATAGTTGATTCCTCCTTGTGTCCCAATGAGAGGCACATTAGAGAACTCACTACAATTGTCAATAATATCCAAGCTACCCAATGCAGAATCATACCAAACAATATCATCATTAGTGAGAGACATAAGTCTCTGAGACCACCGTGGAAATTGCTTGTTCTCCAAAAAAGCAGGTGTCTGAGGAAAGTGCGAAATAAACCACTTGTACAAAAGAGGAACACAACATACAATAGTCCCACCACCTTTAGAATTCCTCAAATTCAAAGAGAAATACATGTCACCCAACAGAGTAGCAACATGATTCCCAATCAAGAAGATTCTAATGGCGTTAACATCAATAAAACCGTCAATGTTAGGGAACAAAGCTAAACCGTAGATGAGTAACACAAATATGGCTTTAAAAGAATCCATACTACTGGCTTGAGCAAAGACAATAGCTTTACCAATGAGGAACCCAGAAGTCAACCCAAGAATACCTCATTTCTTCACCAAATGAGCATCAATCTCAAACTTCTTCAGATGAAGAGCTTCAGCTATAATATGAGATCTGGGAGTCTCCTCCAATCCACTAAAAGGTACCTTGTTAGATACGGGTATTCCCAAGAGATGGGCATACTCCTCTAACGTAGGTACAAGCTGATAATCATAAAAAGTGAAGCATCGGTAAAGAGGATCATAGAACTGAACCAAAACACTCAGAAGTCCTTCAACCACTTCAGTAGATAACACAGACAAGAGCTTTCCATTATGTTGCTTGAAGTCCAAGGGATCTAATACAAAAGATGAAAACTTCCTTAGCTCTTTCAAATCAGGACATCTGAAACTGTACTTCTTAGTGTTCCTTCGTCCACAATCCATGGTCTTAAATTATTTGCAAATAAGACCTCAATTCCTTGAAATTTATTTTTCTGTGATGAATGTTATGATGCTCATGTATGCATGAATGCAACAACTACAAATAAGGGATCATACACAAGGCAAACAAAAACAAAGGTCAAAGGATGGATCAAGTCATCATCAAGATCAATCATCCATTTTGGTGGATCATGATTTTCACCTTATCAACACCCAAGTTCCATTGATATTGACAATACTTGATCGGATCAACCGAGAATCAAAGGGTTTGTTGTGAGTCACTAGCATGGAGCCAAGTTAAAAACCATCCCAAAGGAGTGTACTAAGGATAAAACCCCGTAGATCATGTTCTAAACAAGTTCCCAAAGTCTTAATTCCATTTATCGGATATTACAGGTTAGGATGACTGCCTCATCAACCCATAATATTCTTAAGAGAACCTCGTCGGAGTGTAGCATCGCGTAACAACTGTTATCAGGTCTACACCTGAACAGTATCTTCTCTACATCCTAAATAGGCCAAGTTGGGTTAAATGTTCTACGGTCCTCAGCTTCTCGGACCCCAAATCAGATAAAGTAATACCTAACCACAAATGACTTGTGTGACATTAGTAACTCCAAAAGGGTCTCCACTGAGCATATGGATCTCAAGTCAACTTGTTAAGGACTACTCCACACAAGTTGAACATGACTATACCATCCTCCTCTTCCAATCCACTAAAAGGTATCTTGCTAGAAACAGGTATTCCTAAGATATGGGCATACTCCTCCAACAAAGGTCAAGGGATGAATCAAGTCATTGTCAAGATCAATCATCCATTTTGGTGGATTATGGTTTACACCTTATCAACACCCAAGTTCCATTGATATTGACAAGACTTGATTGGATCAACCGAGAATCAAGGGTTTGTTGTGAGTCACGAGCATGGAGTCTGGGTAAGAACAATCCCAAAGGAGTGAACTAAGGATAAAACCTGTAGATCACGTTCTAAAAAGTTCCCAGAGTCTTAATTCCATCTATCGGATATTACAGGTTAAGATGACTGACTCATCAACCCATAATATTCTCAAGAGAAACTCGTCTGAGTTTCGCATAACAACTGTTATCAAGTCTACACTTGAATACCATCCGCACTACGTCATGAATAGGCAAAGAGGGGGTAAATGTTCTACTGTCCTCAACTTCTCAGACCCAAATTAGAGATAGTAATGCCTAACCACAAATACATGTGTGACATTTCTAAATCCAAAAGAGTCTCAACTAGGCAGATGGGTCTCAAGCCAACTTGTTAAGGACTACTCCACACAAGTCGAACATGACTATACCATCCTCCTATCTTAATTGCACTCAAGTTCGGGTTACAGCTTATCTCACCACTCAGAGATCACCAATCACAACAAGCAGATTATATCATACAAACAAATATATAAAACATCACATATATACCATTATATACACACAAAAAAGTAGGCTAAACCCAATGGAGACTACTCCCCAACAGATTCGCCACTTAATTTCTATAGCGGTAAATTCATGACCATCAAGCTATGGATAAGCTAGACACCAAATAACAAGAGTCACCACTGCGCTTTTATTGTTTCCAAGGGAAAAGGGAAAAAGAAGAAACACAACCCAAAAGTAAGAAGTTTTCAAATCAAAACTAATAAAATGTCCGAGATTACATGTAAGGGGGTTGGTTACACAGAGGGAAGGTGTTAGCACCCAAAGTGTCCTATGTACTCCTAGGGAGCCCTTTTTTGTGTGCATATAAGTTTTGTACAAAAATGATGTTTACAAATAAATAGAGTGTAGGGATGGGAAAAGAATTCATTAATTATATTTATGTGTTTGACAAGACCTTCGGACTTGTGGCTACGTACCAACATAAAAATAAGGGATAAAAACCTCGTAGTTCGTGATACAAATTTCAAAGTGGATGCATTGATTTTATGAAAAAATTAAGTTTGAAAGGCACAAAGGTCTAAAAATGGTTTGAATGAGTTAGTTCTTTTTTGGTTTTTGAAAGTTTAGGTAAAGTATAGTTAAGTCTATTTGCAAGTTTGATTAAGTAAAGAAGTTTGAAAATGAAATGGCATAAGGCCAAAGTTTCTAGTTTACAAAGTAGTCAAAATTTAGAAAAATAACAAGTTAAGGTAAAGAAGTTTTTAAAAAGGAGGGAGAGATTTTGAAATTAAAGAGATGGGGAGGAGATAAAGAGACTAATCCTATGCACAAAATTAAAAGTTAAGAGTTGAAAAGATCTGACCGATGGGTAGCAATCCAATAGGCAAGAATGCCATATAGAAACCCCAAATTCCTTTGGATATTACAATCAAGCAAAAAAAATGCATACAATATTAACTTGAATAGCAAGACATGAAATAAAGATAGCCACATCTAAGCTTTAGCCACTCCATGAGCTTCTCCAAATTAACCCATGTAACAGATGAATTCCACAAGTCACAGGTTTAAAATAATAGTTTCACAATGATCATGTTGCAGATGAATTCAAAAGGATCTTGAATGATGTATCAGATGAAGTTTCAAATTGCAATCACTTGGTTTCACAAAAAGTTGGAATTGTCCAAGTCATTTAGCATAGGAAGGTTGCCTAAATTCTAAGTCCAATTTGTCCAAGATCAAGTCAACAGTCTAGACAAAAGTTTTTTAGAGTTTTTGTTCTTATTATGTACATTAATGGTCCAAGGCCACACAAACAAATAAGATATACACAAGCAAGATATATCACACAATATGGTCCAAATGGACAAAAAAGAAAATGACATTAACATAAACAATTAGAATGACATGAATAATGTCAAATGAATAGAACTTAAAAATTAAAGTGCATTAAAAATAAAGGACTTGAAATCAAATGTTAGTTGTTAATGAGTTAGAAGTTAGTATTGTTTTGGTTTTGCTTTTCATTTTAAGTCATTCTTTGGAGAATACTCAACCCACTTATCACAAGCATGAATCCTTGAACCAATACATCTTCCAAAGGAAGGAAAAAAGGCCAAGTTTCCACATAATACCTTGAAAGAGGGGAGACTTACAATCTCACTAACTAGAATGCTATGCCTTTTTGGTGTCACAAATTTAGCGCTATGTTAAGCAATCGTAATTGGACTTATGTAGAAGTTACAACTATTTGAGGTCGGACAATAGAATTTTGGTGTTAATGCACGTTAGAGACATAGTATAATGAACTATGCTCATGAAACATACCACACACAAAAAGAATATGCAAAAGAGACGGCCTAATCTCATCCATACTTATGTTGACTTTGCAATCAACTAACCTTAGGACTTAGAGATATCATAGGTCAAATGAGATGAATGCATAAAGAATGGGGATGAGATGAAGGGGGAGGGGAATGGATCAAAACTCAAATTGGTCAAAGGAGGACTTTTTACCAAATTAATATCATCCATTCATTTTGGGAGATGGAATGTACATTCCATCAATCCCTTAAATCCAATGATATTAACTTGACAAAGTTAAATCAACCTTGACCAAGGCCCAACAACAAGAGCCAAACTTATACAAGTCATCACAATAGGTCATTATAATTAATTGGCATTTTATTCAAATTAAAAATACTAAAATAATACATTTAAATTAAATATGAAAGAGGAAATTATTTAAATTTTTTTGGTGAAACTCTCATATTTTTTCGAACAATATTAAAATTAATATGAATTAATGAAAATAAGCTAATTAAAATAAAAATCAGAAAATAGCAAAAAACGTGAGCCACTCGATCTCTCTCATTAAATGAGGTGGCAGATCAAGTGGTGAGAAACGCGCGTTCCATGGTACACGCTAGTCAGCGTGCCACACACTTGGTTATTATAAGCAACGTCCCTGATTAAAACATTTTAAATCCCTCCAATGGCTTAGAACACTTCCAGCTCATCGCCGAAGCCAAAGGCCGGTCATCTTCTCCGATGATCCTTGCCGGACTGGTTCTTTCATCACCATAACAAAAATGAAAAAAGGAGGACATGATCTGAAAGAAAAAATGGCGTAGAGCACGAATCTGACCTCAATTTTAACTAATTCCACATATATAGAAAGATATGAGGAGTTGAATTTTGAGGTGTGTCAACTGAGTTGCGTCAATTTGACCTCTAAGCAACTCAATCTTATTGCCTACATTGGTAGGACTTCAGACAACCAAAGATCCAAGAGAATTGATGAGGATTGAGTGAGAATCGAAGAGATAAAGTTTTCTAAAAATTACATTCAATGTTGTGCAGAACTTGATGTTGCTTGCTTCAAACACAATCTGATCACACTTGAGAAGCTTGCAGGAAGTGATTAGCAAGGGTGCAAGGCTTTGGTGAAGGAGAATTGCCATCCAAGGCGCAGCGGAATTTAAAAATTTCTCCATTTAGTGATCCTTACGAATGGGCATGATCAGTGATAGAATCGTTACCTCTTGTGGCGATCACGAACGTTGAACAATGACAACGTCTCTACTCAGTCCACGCGAACGGATTCCTTCAATCGCAGTGCTAGCTGTTATGAATGAAGGCTTTGAGTGAGAGAAAGAGAGATACGAAATTCCAACTCTTCAGTTGTGTTGTATTCCCATGCAATGCTTCTTCACAAGAGCTCTATTTATAGAACCACTTGTGTGGGCTGCAAGCTAAAAAGCCCACTCAAGTGTATATTGCCCATATCTTACAATATGCCAAAATCACTTAAGCCCATGGTACCTTACCATATTTCGTATTCTACTTAAGGGAACCATACATTATGGTATTCCTCAATTATTCTATCTCTCATCAATCTGTCCTTTGTGTGTGACCCTATAGGTTTTCGCGGCGTTGGCAATTGTATTAAATCACGTATTTAACATAATAAACAATGAGCGGTATCTAGCAACACATCACTGCTACCCAAGACACGAAAATGTCATGTGATCTGACAAAACCTCCTGTGATAATGATTATGTGTATAATTACCCTTTTGCCCTTATGTCTATATTGAACACAAGGTATAGACCGTGTCATCCTTGTCCAGTTCAATATTGGGCCCATAGACATTTATCCTGTTACGCAGGATGGGCAAATTCCATCTAGGTCACTCATGTCCCTCAGCATGCTTCGTGGAGTACCCATCAACTGTCTTTATGGTTATCCAGTTACGGACAACGTTAAATCAACAACAAAGCACTCGACTCTACATCTAGGGTCCATAGTGGTTTCAGGTCGAAGAGTGGCATACACCATTATCACCATGAGAATAACTTATGACACTTTGCATAACTTTCTATATACTATTGTCATAGCGGGTCAATCCGGTATAAATATTACTCTTAATATTCATACCTATGTTTAAGACTTGATAACTCTTTATCCATGACCCATGAGATGTGATCATCAGTCTACAAACATAATAGTCTTAATGCTTTAATATTATCCCACTTCACAATAAAGCTCGACTACAGATACTTTAAGAATAGTGTCCTTATGTTTAATGTGGTCTCATGATCAAGTCACACTTGATGCATTAAACGGACTAGCTATTCTAGGGACTTTATTAAACAACCGTAATAAAGAAAAAGCCTTTTATTATTAATAAATAATTCGATACAAGTACCAAAAGTATTGGCCTCTAGGGCTTACACCAACATTTGGATCCTGGAGGTTTTGAATCTCCAACAGTTGAGATTCAAACTCAATTTTCAAATTGAAAATTCTCAGGTTTTCCTTTAGAATGAGAGGTTTTGAATTGGGGGGAAAAGATGGCGTGCAAGCTGTGTTTGAATTGAGCACAGAGGTCATGTATTTATAGCATGAGGGAGTGATATTTGCACACTTGAAATCTTGTCCAAATTTAGCAATGTGAATGGCACGAGTGCATGGGCATGTACAGGCCCATGAGGCAATACATTAAGGTCCAAATCAATCATGTTGAAGTCTGAATGAAGCTTGAATGGCAAGGCAATGTGAAATGAAGTTTGTACATTTGATTTCCTCCAATGATGCAACTCTGTTAAAGCCATGCACAACCCTAGCAAACCTCATCCAAAATGCATGAACTTGGGTTCTTTAGAAATCTTGGATCAAGGGGAACAAGTTTGATATCTAATACTTTTTCATTTGGAGCTTGGGTCATGGTAAATTTTGAGGTGGATGTTTGTAAATTTCAACATGTTGAAATTTTTCCTAAGTGTAAAGTCATATATCTCAATATTCCGCCTTACTTAACTTTTTATGTGAGCTTTGAATAAGAAACATGTATTCATCAAAGTTGTACATCTTTCAAAGAAATTCAAAATGGTCACCAATTTCATGTCATTTGGATTTAGAATGATAAAGTTATGCATTTTTGAAGTTTGGAAAAGTCACTTGTTCAATGGTATAGGTAAAAAATGACCTATAATGTATCCTTATATCACATGCTCATAAAAGTTGAATTTGCTTCCACTCCAAACATAAACGTTGAAGTAGACATCTTGAATTTGATTGTGAAACTTGGAAATCTTTAATCTCATAAAAATTGAGCAAGTTATGGCCTTGGGAAGTTGACTTTCAAATTAGGGTTTAGACAAAATGACCTATAATGTTTCCACATAGAAAATTATTTTCCAAGCAAAAATAGCTCTAGGTCTCAACATGAAAGTTGTTTGAAATGTCATTTATAGTAACATTTCTATTGTAATAATTTTCATATGGTGAAAATTGTAGGATATAGGGTCTAGGGAGACCCAATTTTGATCTGATGAATTCATCTAGCCAACCACCATCAACAAACTTGCCAACCTTCAATTCTTTTGACTTTATAGGCTCATGGTAGATCATATATGCATAAGGTGATGAATTTTTAAGTGTCCCTTTAGAAATTTGATCAATTGGTGAGATAGCTTGTTGGAAAAGTTACTCAAGATACCCAGTCAAACTAGGGTTTCCAAGACAAATCACCCTTAAACTCTTGAAGAAAACTTGATCAATATGACATGTAGAGATCAATGGAGCTCATATATGGTGCTCATAACCATTTATGGATCAATTCATGGCCGTGCTCTTTGTCATGAGGGTCTCAAACCCTAGATATGAACTTGATAGATCAATGGTGATCATGCCCTACCTACAAAAGAGTTAGGCAACTACAAAGACATATTTTTGGTATTTTGGTTAGTAAAATGATAAAATACAAGTATGATACAATCACATGGTACTTGGTGATCTCTCCCAAAACAAACCCAATGAAAGAGGGATAAGGAGGATGCCAAGGTATGATCCCATTGCTAATGCATATGATGAAATTGCATGAGGGATCTTAGGGTCAAAATTGTGGTCTTACACTTGTTTTTCATTTTCATGGTGGTTAGTGGTGGACCAGTCTGGTGAGGTCCACCGGAGAAGACAACCGGAGCCCTAGCTCCGGTGGTGTGGTGGCTTGCTCATATCCATCAGATCTTCCCTCCACGTTCTAATCATGACCATCCAATGTGATTACCACGTATGCCACGCGTTTGACTCAAGTGTTGGTGGAATGCACACTTTTGTCCATCAGATCCGCCACCTCAATTAATGAGGGAGATCTGATTTTTTGATTTTCTTTTTATTTCTAATTTTATTTTTAATTGCTTTATTTTGTTTAATTCATAATAATTTCATTTCTAACACAAAAAATATGACTCTCACCAAAAATCTTTAAATATTTTCCTCTTTCATTTTCTGTATTAAAATTATTTTTTGGATTAATTTTGATATTTTTCATGAATTAAATGTTTTTGTGCATATTTGCAATTGTTTAAAAATACTTTTGCCTTTTCAAAAATGATGAAATTTGTTTGTCTAAGGTCCTTTGACCTTGTTTGACCTAGGATAAATCTCTTGGCCATTTAATTGGGGTTTTTAAGATATTTTAGATTTTGACCAAATTAAATTGAATTTTAATGCATTTTTAATTTTATTTTTAATTGATTAATTGTGTAAAAATTATGTTGAGCCATTTTTATGGTCTTGTGATGCTTGACTATTTGTTTGGGCCTTGGTCAAGTTTGATTTAACTTTTGTTGGATTAAAATCATTGGATTTAGGGGATTGATGAAATGTACATTTCATCTCCCAAAATGAATGAATGATTTTAATTTTATAAAATTCCTCCCATGACCAATTTGTGTTTCTCTCCCCCCCCCCCCCCCCCCTCATTCATCTTCATCCCTATTCTTTCTCATTCCTTTCATTGACCAATGAAATCTCAAATGTCCTAGGGCTAATATGTTTATCAATGACCTTATGTCAGATGAACCAATACAAGTATGGATGAGATAGGTCCATCCCTCTTGATCTTTTCTTTTAGTGTGTGGTATGTTTTAGGAGTTTGGTTCATCATACCAAATCTCTAACATGCATTAACACCTAAATTTCTATTGCCTGACCTCAGATAGTTGTGACTTCTACATAAGTCCAATTACGAGTAAGTGAGATTGTAAGTCTCCCATCCTTCAAGGTATTATGTGGAAACTTGACCTTTTTTCCTTCCTATGGAAGATGTCTTGGTTTAAGGATCCATGCTTGTGAATGGATGGTTGAGTGTTCTCCAAAGAATGACTCAATCAATTAAAAAGCAAAACACCACTAACATTCAATTAACCTTGACTAACATTTGACTAACACTTATTAATATTGCTTTACTTTCAAGTCATTTACTTTATGAAATTTAATTTTTAGTCATTTATCATTCATTTCCATTTACATTTCATTTAACTTGTTTATGTTTATGTCATTTTTACTTTGCTCATTTGAGCCATATCTTGTGATTATATATATTCGTTTGTGCATTTTGATTTTGTTTGTGGTCTTAGGACCTTAAAACACTTAATAAACAACAAAAACCCTAAAAAAATGTTTGGTGGACTGTTGATCTTGATCTGAACTTTTGGACTTAGAACTAGGCAACATTCCATATGCAAAAGGACTTGGCCAATGCCAACATTTTTGAGAGAAAGTTATTGTGAACTAAGCCTTCATCTGGTGCAAGTCTTAAGATTGGTTTGAATTCACCTGCTACTTTGTCTTGGTTCTAACTGTTATTTTGGTCTTATGTTTGATGCCTTCTTCTGAGTTGATCAAGGAATATTTCATATGATACATGGGCAGACAAAGAAGACTGTTAACTATGGGAATTGCTTGCTTGGATGTGGCTATCTTTACTTGATGCCTTTATCTTCATGATGTCTGATATTGCTAATTGCTTGTTGATTCAAAGTCCAAGGGAAAATGGGATTCTATATGACATTCTTGTCTATTGGATTGCATCCCATTGGTCAGATCTTTTCAACCGTTAACTTTTAATTTTATGCTTAGGATAACTTCTTCATCTCTTCCTACTTCTTAAATTTCAAAATATCTCCCCCCTTTTTAAAAAAACTTTCTTTTCTTATGATTTCAAACTTAGACCCTATTTCAAGTAGAAACTTTGGCCTTATGCCATTGAATTTTTGAACTTCCTTTTTCCTAAATCAAACTTGTAAATAAATATAATCATATTGACTTAAAGTTTAAAAAGACAAAAAGAACTAACAACCCCATTCAAGCCTTCCACTACATCAGCAGACAAAATGGACAGAAGCTTCCCATGACGTTGTTTGAAGTCCAAGGGATCTAATACAAAAGATGCTAGCTTCCTTAACTCTTTCGAGTCGGGACATCTGGAACTATACTTCTTAGTGTTCCTTCGTCCACAATCCATGGTCTGAAAATATTTGCAAATGATACATTTTGTGTGATGAATGTTATGATGTGCATGAAATGCATGAATACAACAATCACAAGAAAGGGATCACACAAAAGACAAACAAAGAAAAAGGGATGAATCAAGTCATTGTCAAGATCAATCATCCATTTTAGTGGATTATGGTTTACACCTTATCAACATCCAAGTTCCATTGATATTGACAAGACTTGATTGGATCAATAAAGAATCAATGGTTTGTTGCAAGTCACGAGCATGTAGTCTGGGTAAAAACCATCCCAAAGGAGTGAACTAAGAATAACCTGTAGATCATGTTCTAAAAAGTTCCCAAAGTCTCAATTCCATCTATCGGATATTACAGGTTAAGATGACTGACTCATCGACCCATAATATTCTCAAGAGAAACTCGTTTGACTGTAGTATCACATAACAACTGTTATCAAGTCTACACTTGAACAGTTTCCGCACTATGTCGTAAATAGGCCAAGATGGGTTAGGTGTTCTAAGGTCCTCAGCTTCTCAGACCCAATTAGAAATAGTAATGCCTAACCACAAATACTTGTGTGACATTCCCAAATCCAAAGGAGTCTCCACTGAGAAGATGGATCTCAAGTACACTTGTTAAGGACTACTCCACACAAGTCGAACATGACTATACTATCGTCCTATCTTAATTGCACTAAAGTTCGGATTAGAACTTATCTCACCACTCAAAGATCACCAAGCACAACAAGCAAATTATATCACACATACGTATATACAAACATCACATATATATATAAATATATTCACACAAAAAGTAGGCTAAACCCACTGGAGACTACTCCCCAGCAGAGTCTTCACTTAATTTCTGTAGCGGGAAATTCATGATCATCAAGCTATCGACAAGCTAGAGATTAATTAACAAGAGTCGCCACCGCGCTTTTATTGTTTCCAAGGGAAAACGGAAAAAGTACGAAAAAAACCCAATAAGTAAGAAGTTTTCAAATAAAAACTAATAAAAGTTAGAGATCACAGGTTAGGGGGTTGGTTACATAGAGGGAAGATGTTAGCACCCAAAGTGTCATAGGTACTCCTAGGGAGCCCTTTTTGTGCGCATATGTATTTTATACAAAGTAATGTTTACAAACAAATAAAACGGGGGGATGAGAGGAGAATTCATTAATTATATTTTTGTGTTTGACAAGACCTTCGGTCTTGTGCCTATGTACCAATATATAAATGAGGGATCAAAACCTCATAGTTCGTGCTATAAATTTCAAAGTGAGTGTGTTGGTTATAACAAATATTAAGCTTGAAAAGCACAAAGGCCTAAAATGGTTTAAATGAGTTAGTTCTTTTTAGCTTTTTGAAAGTTTAAGTCAAGTATAGTTAAGTTTATTTACATGTTTGATTTAAGAAAAGAAGTTTGAAAATGTAATTGCATAAGGCCAAAGTTTCTACCTTTTTGCAAAGTGGTCAAAGTTTAGAACAAAAGTAGTTCACACAAAGAAGGTTTTTTAAAAATGGAGGGAGAGATTTTGAAATTAGAGAAATAGGGAGAAGATGAAGAGACTACCATATGCATAAGAATTTAAAAGTTTAAATTTGAAAAGATCTGACCAAATGGGAGCAATCCAATAGACAAGTATGTCAATAGAAACCCAGAATTCCCTTGGACTCTTTAGATTCAAGTAACACACAAATGCACAATTATATCAATCTTGAAGAGCAAAGGCATCAAATAAAGATAGCCTCATCCAAGCTTATCCACTTCAAAGATCTTCTTCAAAATAGCCCATGTAACAGATGAATTCCACAACTCACAGGTTCAACATAACAACTTAATCATGATCAATGTTGCAGAAGAATTTGGAGAGATCTTGAATGATGCATTAGATGAATTCAAACTTGCGAGTTCTTGGTTCTTCACAAATTGGCATTGGCCAAGTCCATTAGCAAGGGAATGTTGCCTAAGTTCTAAGTCCAATTGGGGAGATCAAACAACAGTCCACTCAAATGTCTTTTAGGGTTTTTGTTATTATTATGTGCATTAATGGTCAAAGACCAATCAAACAAACAAAGCAACAAAGTATATCACACAATATGGTCCAAGTGGACAAAGTGAAAATTTCATAAACATAAACAATTAGAATGATATGTACAATGGCAAATGATAATAGAACAATAAAAGTAAATTGCATTAAAAGTAAAAGCTTGAAAGTAAAAGTTAATAGTTAGTTTGGTTTTTGCTTTTTGATTTCAAGACATTCTTTGGAGAACACTCAACCCACTTGCCACAAGCATGGATCCTTGAACCAAAACATCTTCCAAAGGAAGGAAAGAAGGCCAAGTTTCCACACAATACCATGGAAGAGGGGAGACTTACAATCTCACTAACTAGAATGCTTATGCCTTTTATGTCACAAATTTAGCGCTATGTTAAGCAATCGTAATTGGACTTATATAGAAGTCACAACTATTTGAGGTCGGGCAATGAACTTTTGATGTTAATGCATGTTGGAGACATAGTATTAAGAACTATGCTCATTAAACATACCACACACAAAAAATATGCAAAAGAGTGTGGCCTAATCTCATCCATACTCATGTTAATCTTTCAATCAACTAACATTAGGACTTTGAGATGTCATTGGCCAATGGAAATAAATGGATGAAGAAGGGGAATTAGATGAAGAGGGAAGGGATGAATGAGATCACAAATTGGTCAAAGGAGGGCTTTTACCAAATTAATATTATTCATTCATTTTGGGAGATGGAATGTACATTCCATCAATCCCCTAAATCCAATAATATTAACTTGACAAAGTCAAATCAACCTTGACCAAGGCCCAACAACAAATGAGAAACTCAAATAAGTCAATCCAAATGATCAACACAATTTCAATGGCAGTTATTCAATTAAAAATATTAAAGTAATGCATTAAATTCAAATATTTTTTGTCCAAATCCTAAAATCACATCAAAACACCAAATAAATGTCCATGTGATTTATCATAGGTCAAACAAGGTCAAAGGACCTTGGATAAAAAATTTCATAATTTTTGGACACTTAAAAATATTTTTAAACAATTAAAAACAAATGAAAAATCAATTAATTCATTAAAAATATTAATAATGATCCAAAAAATAATTTTAATTCAGAATATGAAAGAGAGAAATATTTGAAAATTTTTGGTGAAAGTCCCTTATTTTTTGGATCAATATTAAATTCATTATGAATTATTAGAAATAATTGAACTAAATGGAAATTCAGAAAATGCTAAAATACGTGGACCATCAGATCTCCCTCATTAATTGAGGTGGCAGATATGATGATCCACAACACGCGTTCCACTAACACGTGAGTCAACTGCGCTGCAAACATGTTAATCAAAACGAATGGTTGAGATTAGAACATAGAGGTTGGATCACACGGTTTAGACCAAAGACACCTTATCACCGGAGCATTGGAGATGGATTGGATTGCAAGGCAATTGAGCATTGTCATTTGAAGTTTTATCCATGCTACTTGATACCACCCTGTTTAAGCCAAGTGCAGCCTATGTATTCCTCATCCAAAATGCATGAATTTTAGCTCTTTGGAAAGGTGAGATCAAGAGGAACAAGTTTGATGTTGAACACTTTTTCATTTGGAGTTTGGAACTTGGAGAAATTTGAGGTGGAAGTTTGGAAAAATTTGACATATCAAAATTTTTCTAAGTGTCAAACCATATGTCTCAATATTCCACCTTGCTTAACTTTTTATAGGAGCTTCAAATGAGAAAAGTGTTTTCACCAAAGTTGTAGCTCTCTCAAAGACATTAAAAATGGTTACCAATTTCATTTCATTTGGATTTGAAATTATAGAGTTATGCATTTTTGAAGTTTGGAAAAATCACTTGATCAATGGTATAGGTCAAAAGTGACCTATAATGTAGCCTCATATCACATGTACAAAGAAATTGAATTAGCTCCCATTACAAACATAAAAGTTGAAGTAGACACATTAAATTTAATTTTGAAACTTGGAAATATTTCATCTCATAAAAAATGAGCAAGTTATGGCCTTGGGAAATTGACTTTCAAATTAGGGTTTAGACAAAATGACCTATAATGTTTCAACATAGAAAATGATTTTCTAAGCAAAACTAGATCTATGTATCAACATGAAAGTTGTTTCTAATGTCATTTAGAGTAAGTTTTCTCTTGGAATCATTTTCATTGGTGAAAATTGTAGGAGATAGGGTCTAGGGAGACCCAGTTTTGATCAGATGAATTCATCTGGCCAACCACCATCAACCAACTTGCTAACTTCCAATTCTCTTGACTTTCTTGGATAATGGTAGATCATATATGCATAAGATGATGAATTTTGAAGTTTCCCTTGAGAAATTTGATCAATTGGTGAGATAGCTTGTTGGAGAAGTTACTCAAGATACCCAGTTAAACTAGGGTTTCCAAGGCAAATCACCCTCAAACTCTTGAAGAAAACTTTATCAATATAACATGTAGAAGCAATTGAGACTCATATATGATGCTTATAACCACTCTTGAGTTGATTCTTGATTTTGCCCTTTGTTCATGAGGGTCTCAAACCCTGTATGTGATTAATGAATCAAGGAGATCATGCCCTATCTACAAAAGAGTTAGATAGATACAAAGACATATTTTTGGCATTTTGGTTAGTGAAATGATAAAATACAAGTATGATATAATCACAAAGTGTTTTATGATATCTCCCAAAACAAACCCAATGAAAGAGGGCTAAAGAGGATGCCAAGGTATGATCCCAATGTTAATGCTTATGAGGGAAATGCATGAGGGATCTTAGGGTCAAAATAGGGGTATTACACTTGAGAAAAATAGTATCTTCCTTGATAAGGAAATGAGATGGCAACCCAAATAAACCTCCTTTCTTCACCCAATGAAACCTCTATCTCAGACTTCTTCAAGTGAAGGGCTTCAACAATAAGATGAGATCTGGGAATCTCCTCCAATCCACTAAAAGGCACCCTACTAGAAACAGGTATCCCCAAGAGATGGGCATACTCCTCTAATGTAGACACAAGCTGATAATCTGGGAAAGTGAAGCAACGGTAAAGAGGATCATAAAACTGCACTAACACACTCAGAAGTCCTTCAACCACATCAGCAGATAAGATAGACAAAAGCTTCCCATGAAGTTGTTTGAAGTCCAAGGGATCTAATACAAAAGATGCTAGCTTCCTTAACTCTTTCAAGTCGGAACATCTGAAACCGTACTTCTTTGTGTTCCTTCGTCCAGAATCTATGGTCTGAAAATATTTGCAAATAATACCTCAGTTCCTTGACATTTTCGTGTGATGAATGTTATGATGCGCAAGAATTCATGAATGCAACAATCACAAATAAGGGATCACACATAAGGAAAACAAACAAAGGTCAAGGGATGAATCAAGTCATTGTCAAGATCAATCATCTATTTTGGTGGATTATGGTTTACACCTTATTAACACCCAAGTTCCATTGATATTGACAAGACTTGATTGGATCAACCAAGAATCAAGGGTTTGTTGTAAGTCACGAGCATGGAGTATGGGTAAGAACCATCCCAAAGGAGTGAACTAAGGATAAAAACCTGTAGATCATGTTCTAAAAAGTTCCCAGAGTCTTAATTCCATCTATCGGATATTACAGGTTAAGATGACTGACTCATCGACCCATAATATTCTCAAGAGAAACTCGTCTGAGTGTCGTATTGCGTAACAACTGTTATCAAGTCTACACTTGAACAGTCTCCGCACTACGTCTTAAATAGGCCAAAAGGGGGTAGATGTTCTACGGTCCTCAGCTACTTGGACCCAAATTAGAGATAGTAATGCCTAACCACAAATACTTGTGTGACATTTCCAAATCCAAAAGAGTCTCCACTGAGCCGGTGGATCTCAAGCTAACTTGTTAAGGACTATTCCACACTATTTGAATATGACTATACCATCCTCATATCTTAATTGCACTCATGTTCGGGTTAGAACTTATCTCACCACTTAGAGATCACCAAGCACAACAAGCAGATTATATCATACAAACAAATATACATACATCACATATGTACAATTATATACACACAAAAAAGTATGCTAAACCCACTGGAGACTACTCCCCAGCAGAGTCGCCACTTAATTTCTGTAGCAGCAAATTTATGATCATCAAGCTATGGATAAGCAAGACATCAAATAATAAGAGTCGCCACCGCACTTTTATTGTTTCCAAGGGAAAATGGAACAGTACGAACAAAACCCTAAAGTAAGAAGTTTTCAAATCAAAACTAATAAAATGTCAGAGATTACAGGTAAGGGGGTTAGTTACACAGAGGGAAGGTGTTAGCACCCAAAGTATCCTAGGTACTCCTAGGGAGCCCTTTTTTGTTTGCATATGTATTTTGTACAAAGTGATGTTTTCAAACAAATAGAATGGGGGGATGAGAAAATAATTTATTAATTATATTTTTGTGTTTGACAAGACCTTCGGTCTTGTGCCTACGTACCAACATAAAAATGGGGAATCAAAACCTCGTAGTTCGTGATATAAATTTCAAAGTGGATGCATTGTTTTTTAACAAAAATTAAGTTTAAAAGGCACAAAGGCCTAAAAATGGTTTGAATGAGTTAGTTCTTTTTGGCCTTTTGAAAGTTTAGGTCAAATATAATTAAGTTTATTTACAAATTTGATTAAGAAAAGTAGTTTGAAAAGGCAATGGCATAAGGCCAAAGTTTCTAGTTTGCAAAGTCGTCAAAGTTTAGAACTAAGCTAGTTTAAGCAAAGAAGAATTTTTTTAAAGGGAGGGAGAGATTTTGAAAATAAAGAAATGGGGAGGATATAAAGAGACTAATCCTATGCACAAAATTAAAAGTTAAGAGTAGAAAAGATCTAACCAATGGGTAGCAATCCAATAAACAAAAATGTCTTATAGAAACCCCAAATTCCCTTGGCCATTAGAATAAAGCCACAAACGAATGCATACAATATTATATTGAAGAGAAAGGTATCAAATAAATATAGCCCCACCCAAGCCTTAGCCACTTCATGATCTCCTTCAAATTTGCCCATGTAGTAGATGAATTCCATAAGTCACATGTTCAAAATAACAACTTCATAATGATCATGTTGTAGATGAACTCAAAGGGTTCTTCAAAGATATATCATATGAAGTTTCAAATTGCAAACACTTGGTTTCACAAAAACTGGCATTGGCCAAGTCCTTTAGCATAGGAATGTTGCCTAAATTCTAAGTCCAATTGTCCAAGATCAAGTCAACAGTCCACTGTAGCGGTGTATTCGTCACTTTATGATTTATTGATTAAATCAAAAGCAAAGCATACAAAGAAATCGAGTCTCCACCGCACTTTTATTTATCCAAAGGATTGGCTAAAAAGCGAACAAAAGCCTAAGAAGTTTTACACATAGAAAACTAATGAAAAGATCAGAGAATCTAGGTAAGGGGTTAATTACGCAATGGGAAGGTGTTAGGCACCCAAAACGTCGTAGGTACTCCTAGGGAGCCCTTTTCACACTTGTTGTATAAAAAAATGTTTATTTGTTATGAAAATATTATTGTGCAAACATGATTGGGAAGATGAGAAAAGAATATACAATTTATTATTTTTGTGTTTGAACGGATGAACCCGTTGCCTACGTACCTTTCCATGGAAGGTAAGGATCAAAACGCCGTAGTTCGGCTAAAATATTTCCAAAATATGAGTGGGTTCAATTTTAAAACAAGAGCGCTAAGGCTTTTCATTACCAATGGGAGAAAACTCAACCTGAATCAACAATCCACCATGCGAGGACGACTTCAACATACTAGTGAGGGGTTAACCCTATAATAAGTATGGAAGACTTACAATCAACTCACTAAGGATAAGGTAAGATTTACATCAACCACTATGGTAATTGAAACCTATGGCTAATGTATGAAAATATATTAACAATGGACAAAGCCACAAAACAATTGAACGGGTGAAGTTAATTGATTATGAGTATTCACAAAAGGATGGTCAAAGTATGATTAAGATTCAATTCAGAAAGAAGTATTATGAAATGGAGTTTGAAAAGTCAAGGACTTAAGGTCCAGGTTTCTAATTTGAAAAGAGATGAAAATGTTTGCACACTATGCATTTACAAGTTTTAAAAGTCAACAAGTGAAAAGGGGTTTTGAAACAAAAAGGGTATGGATGAAGGAGTGTAAAACTTCCTAGAAGTTCACCTCTTGAAATCATATAGAATATGATTCAAGTGTGTCCTTTGGAATAAGGCAACAAAACAAGCAAGCAAATAAAAAGCAAGGTGATACCGGATGCCATCAATGGACTTATACCAATCTCACAAACAAAGGCGGATACCGGATACCAATAAATGGATTTACACCAATCTCCTAAAACAAAACAATGATACCGGATGCCAATAAATGGACTTATTCCAATCTCACAGAACAAACACGGATACCGGATACCAATCAATGGATTTACACCAATCTCCTAAAACAAACAAGGATATCAGATGCCAATAAATGGACTTATTCCAATCTCCTAAAGCAAAACAAGACATGGATATCAGATGCCAATCTATCTGGGCTTACTCTAATCTCCAAAGGGTGATCATAGGAATACAAATGCCAACAACATGGACTTACAATTGCATCCTCACATACAACAAACAAACAAGCACTAAGCAAAGAGGACATAAGTGGCCAATGAAATGGTCTTACACTCAATCCCTTCCAAATCATAGGAACAATGGCCAATTAGTGGACTTACAGTTGATTCCTCAATGGGCAAACTCAAACAAATCACAAAGATATGAAATGAGGATCATGCAATAATGAACAATTAATGATGATAAATGCATAAAGGCAAACAAGCAAACATGTACAGATAGCACCCGCTATATACAAGCAATTAGGCTCAAGCAAGGGTTAGACTTTAAAGTCAACTGGAATGGGGTAAGTGGTGCTCTTAACCTTAACATTGAGAGTTAAGGTGAAGCAGATGAAAGGATATGAGGGGTGTGCCTCATTACTCTTATCCCTGGTCAGGGAGAGCATTGAATATCAGAAGGTGTGGGAGTTCAGAAAGTTGGAACTCTCTCCACAAGTTAATGACTCTATAGATCTTCGGTTAAGATCCACAATGCTACAACATGTAATGTGAGCAAAGGGAAGACACACAGAATAGTAGGAGATGGACTACACATCTCTTTTATCTACCAATTGCCTTATCAAAAGGGCTTTTCCTGCTTGGGGACAAAGATAAACAATCACAAGCATTGCCTCTTAAGGAGGACTTCAGACAGGTGCCTGGCCAAGTAACAGACCAGGTCTTCCAGACTACATGAAGAAGAGATGTTATACCTCAATGCTTAAGCTATCAAGCAAAGCAAAAGCAAGTTCACAATGAACTATAGCAACTAAGGTACCTGAAATCAATCCAACACAATCAGTATACAACTCAAAAAAAGAAAGTCAACAGACAATACACAATCAACTATACACAAGCAATGCATCAAGCAAAGCACAAGCTCAACTCAAAGGAGCTAAAAGCATCCTACAAAACAAGTCAAAGTTAGTCCATAACAATCAAACAAACCAACTCAAGCCATGTGAATTAATCTTCTTAAAGCCATATGCTTCTTAACCTGAAAACAAACTCAAACATGAGAAGCAAACCCTTAGGCCAAAGCCTAGGGTCAAAGAAGGAGAAATATTCCAAACAGAACATGAAAATTGACAAGAATCAAGATTTATCAAATTAGAACATCATCCAATTGGTCCCATATCAAAAGCATCAACCAATTTCATTTCATAAACAAATCATGTCAAAGTAAGCACATGGAAGCTCAATGATGCAAACAGAATGATCACAAGCATATTAATTCCAAAATGACTCAATAAATCTCAAGAAAAATCATGGCTAAGCAGCACACATCCAATGATCAGCATACCAGAAATCATGGCATTTGGACAAGTATAAGCATGTCAATTAAAATCATCAAGTCATAGTAAGCATAAACAAGCTCAAACAAGCCCACAAATGGTGCATCAACTTAAGGCAATCCTAAAACAGAAATGACATAAGATAAATGACCCAAACCAAAGCCAAGACAAATGTCAATGTGTCTAGAATCAATGTACAAAATTTCAAGCTCATATGATAAGGCATAAGAATTTCACAAATCATGGAAGTTCAACACTCAACAAAAGTCCAATTATGACCAACCAGCAAATAAAATCTCAAACAAATTGGAAATGTATCTAAAACTTCTACAAAAAATCATGAGCAATCCTAACATCCAGAAGTAGCACCATGCAGAAGTTCAGATCATTTGGCATTTATATGGCAAGGTAAATAAAATCAGAAAATTGAACAAGAAATGGTGTGACACACATTGTCACACCTTCATTAATCACATCATATCTCAACATCCAGAAATGCTAAAATTGCAAACCATATACCAAAATGACCATTAGGATGTCTAGTTTATGCATGTAAATTTTCAGCTTCATTGGATCAATCATCACCATTTCACAACCAAAATAGCAAGCAAGGTGCAAGAAGACATAAGCATGAACAAACCCTAGGCAATTTAAAAATCCAACCGAGCACAAATTCTGGAAAAATTATCACAAAATAATAGACATTACAAGGAACATGGCAAAAAAAAATCTCATGTGAATTGGATCATTATTTTGAGAGTTATGAATTTTTTAATGTGGATAAAAAAATAAGAATGATGAATGAAGTGGACATGAACATGTAAAGCATAATTGAAAAGATGCAAAAGCAAAATGTGAGAGTGCTTTGGTCCAGGCTCGAACCGGCGAGCAATTTGAATTGAGCGCTCACTTAATGAAACGCTCCGTTTCATTAAATAAGGTGGCGCGCTGTGATTGGTACATGGGAGACAAACAACCAAAAGCATGCAAAACACGGCCAGGCAGATCAAAATATTTCTGGAAACACAAAACCCTAAGATTCATGCAAGTTCATCACGTGTTCATCATGATCAAGATCCAAACCTCACAGAAGTTCATCATACATATACCATTCGATCCGTCTTGCATCACACATCAACAATACAACATTGATTTAACCTAATTCTAATCATATCAAACACATCGAGCAAAGAAAGTTTCATCAACCAACATTCAAATCAACATAACTTTTTCAATATTGCATGAAATCAAGAGATCCAAAGCTCAGCATAACCTACGTTCCACGATCTACAAGATGCACATGATAATTGGAAGAATCAGAGCAATCGAATTTTTACCTTGCTGATGATGCAGAACTGGAATCGTGTGAATCTGGCTTGGAAGTGTTGAAACAGATGCTCTATAGTGTTGAGGAAGATGAATAGATGCAAAAAAGTAGCTCAGCAATGCTTGATTCTTCTTAAAACTCCAACTGCCATGGGAGAATATGAGCTTCGACAGTCCACGATTTAGCTGAATTCTCCAAGATCCTTCTTCAATCCACTTCAATAATGCTTGTATGTGATGAACAGAACAAGATCAAGGCAAAAGCTATGAAGAAAATCGATGAAAAGTTGAGAGAAAGTTGAGATGAAAAATTTTGGATCTGAAAAAATGAAGTTGTTTTTCTGATTTTCTGTTATGATTAGGGTTTTATATCACCTGCTAATGAAGCTTCTTAATCATGATTAGCAAAAATGCAAATGGATTAAGTGAAATGAAGATTTATGCAAAATGGCAAAATCACCCCTATTGCATGTGCATGGCATGAACAGTCACGAATTTCACTTGGAGCAAGCTTAAAAACCTGTTTTGATGCAAATGAGATTGATTGGAATTGAATAAAATGCATAATTTTCAAATTCAACTTTTCCCTCCAAAATTCAAATTAATTCAAGTAAAAAATGCAATATTTTTGTGATGAGAATTTGTGAAATATGATGCATGATTATGATAGTAGGGATCAAGAGTGAAATGCTCCAAAAAGAACCACTTGAATTGGCCTTTTAGTTCAAAAGTTATGCTAGCTTGAAGTCCAAAAATCCTTGCCAATGATTTGATCATAACTTGCCAACCACAATTGAGAAATGGATGTTCTTGGACTTTTTGGAAAGGTGAGAGCAAGATCTTAAACTTTCATGTTGGACAAAATTTGATTTGAAGCTTGCTTGATGATGTAAAGTTGAGGAGAAGACCTTTCCATTTTTGGCAGTTTGAAATTACAGGTCACTTACTATTTTTGGAAACTTTCCATCTGACCTCCAATTCTTCAAGGTTGATGTTTGAAATGTTAAATGAGACTTGTATGGACATGAATGAGGCCTCTCTAACCATCTCCCACTTTCAAACCATGATTGAATGCACAGTTGACTTGTGTTGACTTTTCTAGGGTTTCAGCTGACCTAGCTGTGATCAGATGAAATCCAAGCCTCTACCACTTGAGATCTTGATCCAAAATGATACCATGGTTCATATGAACTCTTGTGAATGATCATGGTGCCCAAATTCTTCAGAATGGCCACCATCTATGGCTCAATGGTTGCCTTTGACTGGTTTGACCTAGTGTTGCTTCATCTGCAAGTAACAAGGTTAGATGACAATATTTTTGTACTTTTGGGTTAGTAAACAAATGAAAAGCAATGATATATAAATGCTAAACATGCTTGGTGATCAAGAACCACTCTAAAAAAAAATGACCCACCCACAGGGAAGGAGGCAAGGTGCACAAAGATCCTTGAGGCAATGATATGATATGATATGATATGATGAGGGATCTTAGGGCCAAAATTGGGGTCTTACAGATGCCCCTTTTTAAGGTCATTCTAGCCGGAGAAGTGAAGTTTAGAAATCTTCATCTCGACGCGGTAGAATGGGCTTAAATAACAGTAATGAGACAAATTTTGGTCCCTAAGAGACCTCATGATGCAGATGTATGCATGTAAAAGACACAAACTCTGTGGGGATATGGTTCACACAGAAGAAAATACAATCCATCGGAGTAATACACTCACCAGGAACAGAGACTCTGACAGGACTCTTATGGGGATAATAAGAAAAAGGAATGCGTGAGCAGGACACGACTCTGAGTTGGGGAAAACAGAAAACAGACTAGAGACTTTACTGGGGAAGTAAAGGACTCAGACTGAGGATCAGAGGGTTTCCAAAGGAAAACACGTCCATTGGAAAGACACAAGCTGACTCAAACTACCCACAAAGGATACTTCGGATGAAAATCCGGACTCGGACCAGGAAAGATTCACAAAGAACCTCCCTGCCGGGGAGAAAATGCATATATTAGGGAACACGCCAATACAGCAAAAGGGCAAAAATCACCACAAGAACTCCACCGGGAAAGGTCTAATAAAGAGACTCTCCTGGGGAAACAACAAGGAAATGAGGTGTTACCGGTATAAGGGTAACAAACTCAGGAAGAATGAATATCTAAGACCAGTATAAGGGTGAGAGATATCAATCAACCAAACATCTGAGAAAGACCTGAAAAAGGTACATCAACTCAGAAAAATCTGACTCCGCAGGGGACCAAGGTCATAATAGGGAGCAGAAAGGAAGGAACACCAGGGATACCGAGGTATATAATAGGTGACCGACCGAAGGCGTGAATTGGTTTTTACTGCCAAAACACTCATCATCCGAAAGGAGGGCTTGAAAAAGCAAATCAACTTACAGGATGGACATTCGAATCCGCAAAGGGAAGACAAATCTTACTCAACTGGGGACACAAACCCAAAGAGCGCATGATATATAATATCCATTACCGTTAGAACGTGGATAGAATACTCGCATGAGATATATTATCTATTACCGTCAGAACGTAGATAATATTCTCGCATGGTAAGAAACACCAAGGATACCGGTTACTGGGTATATAATAGGTGACCTACCGGAATCGTGAATTGGTATATGTGCCAAAACACTCATCATCCAAAACACAAACTTGTTAAAGGATGGATATTCGATTCTACAAAGAATACGAACCTTACTCTACTAGGGAAGATCAACAAAGGATTCCAACCAAAGAGTGAAAGAGATATATTATTCATTACCGTCAGAACGTGAATAATACACTCGAAAGGAAGAGGCACCAGGGATACCGGTTAGGGTATATAATAGGGGATCAACCAAAAAGAGAGACAATCGATACCAAGCATACGGGTAAACGAAAGACAACTCAGAGGGATAAATTGCAAGCATCCGGCAATTATCCAAGAAACAAATATTCGATTCCACAAAGGGAAATAACGAATCTTACTCGACTAAACACAACAGGCTCCGACTGAAGAGTGCATGAGATATATTATCCATTACCGTCAGAACATGGATAACATACTCGCATGGAAAATTATCCGCAACCGGTTACTGGGTTAATAAAGAATAAATCGACCGAAAAGAAAGGCATCGGGATACCAAAACTAGGTATATAAAGATGACCAATCAAAGGGAGCAACGATCATTACCAAGCAAACGGGTAAATGAAAAGCGACTCAACTGGGGATGAATTGCAAGCATCCGGCAATTACCCACAAAGACTAGCTGGCGATATATTGATAAACAAACAATGATCCGGGGAACAAATCACTAGCAACCGGTGAAAGAACCCACTGGCGACTTCAAAAAGGATAAAATTGCAAGCATACAGCAATTATCCAGAAGACTTGTTGGGGATACAATTGCGAGCATACGACAATTGCCCAGAAGCAAAGAAGGAATATCAACATCAAAGCTGAATGAAGATAACACACGAGGCTTGACCTTCTTATCAAATGCTTTCTTCATTCTCTACTGATACAACTGACCATGGCACATGGCAGTCAATCGCTTCTCTTCGATCAAATTCAGTTGGTCATAACGACTCTGAATCCATTCAGCATCGGTCAACTTGGCTTCCATCAAGACTCTCATTGATGGAATCTCCACCTCTACTGGGAGAACAACCTTCATGCCGTAAACAAGAGAGAAAGGGGTTGCCCCTGTTGAAGTACGGACAAATGTACGATAACCATGCAAAGCAAATGGCAGCATCTCATGCCAATCTTTGTACGTAACTGTCATCTTCTGGATAATCTTCTTAATATTCTTGTTAGCAGCTTCAACAGCCCCATTCATCTTAGGTCTGTAGGGAGAGGAGTTATGGTGTGCAATCTTGAATTCAGCGCACAACTCATCCATCATCTTATTATTCAGATTAGATCCATTATCAGTAATGATCTTATCTGGCACACCATAACGGCAAATCAGCTGGTTCTTGATAAACTTCACAACCACCTGCCTGGTCACGTTCGCATACGAAGCGGCCTCAACCCATTTGGTGAAGTAATCAATTGCTACGAGAATAAACCTGTGTCCATTGGACGCCTTCGGTTCAATCATGCCAATCATGTCAATTCCCCACATAGAGAAAGGCCATGGTGATGAAATCACATTCAGAAGTGTCGGAGGAATATGAATCTTATCCGCATAAATCTGACACTTGTGGCATTTCTTCACATATTTGCAGCAGTCAGACTCCATTGTCAGCCAATAGTAGCCTGCTCTCAACATCTTTCTAGACATGGCATGTCCATTGGAATGCGTACCAAATGAACCCTCATGGACCTCAGTCATCAACAGGTTTGCTTCGTGTCTATCCACGCATCTGAGCAAAACCATGTCAAAATTTCTCTTATAAAGCACTTCACCACTGAGGTAGAAACTGCCTGACAACCTTTTCAAAGTTTTCCTATCTTTCACAGATGCCCCAGGCGGGTAGACCTGGTTCTTGAGGAAATTCTTGATATCAAAATACCAAGGCTTGTCATCATTCACCTCTTCCACTGCAAATACGTGAGCTGGTCTATCCAAGCGCATCACGGCAATGTTGGGAACTTCATTCCAATACTTGACCACAATCATGGAAGCAAGTGTAACAAGAGCATCTGCCATCCGATTATCCTCTCGAGGAATATGATGAAAGTCAACCTCTGTAAAGAACGTTGAAATCCTTCTTGCATAATCTCTGTACGGAATGAGACCTGGCTGATTCGTCTCCCATTCACCCTTGATCTGATTGGCAACCAGGGCCGAATCACCATACACATCAAGATGCTTGATTCTCAAATCAATACATTCTTCCAGTCCCATAATATAGGCCTTATATTCAGCCATATTATTCGTGCATTTGAAAGTTAGCCTTGCTGTGAGCGGAATATGCGTGCCATGAGGAGTAATGATTACTGCCCCAATTCCATTTCCGTACTGATTTACAGCGCCATCAAACACCATCGTCCATCTGGAACCAGGTTCCGGACCTTCATCAAGTGTAGGCTCATCGCAATCTTTCATTTTCAAATACAGAATCTCCTCATCTGGGAAGTCATACTGCATAGACTGATGATCTTCAATCGACTGGTGCGCTAGATGGTCAGCCAAGATACTACCTTTGATAGCTTTCTGAGCTCGATACTCGATATCATACTCAGACAAACAACATCTGCCAACGGGCAATCCTCCCAGTTAAAGCAGTCTCGAAAATATACTTGATTGGATCCATTCTGGATATCAACCAAGTGGTATGATTTATCATGTACTGGCGCAGACGCTTAGCAGCCCAAGCCAAAGCACAGCACGTCTTCTCAAGCATGGAGTATCGAGACTCACAATCAGTAAACTTCTTACTGAGGTAGTAGATAGCAGATTCTTTCTTCCCTGATTCATCTTGTTGACCGAGTACACAACCCATCGAGTCTTCAAGCACAGTCAAATACATAATCAAAGGTCTTCCTTCCACAGGAAGAGACAAGATCGGAGGTTCAGACAGATATTCTTTGATACTGTCGAAAGCTTTCTGGCAATCTTCGGTCCAATCATGAGACTGATCTTTCCGGAGGAGCTTGAATATTGGCGCACATGTGGCAGTCATGTGGGATATAAATCTGGAAATATAGTTCAAGCGGCCAAGAAAACCTCGGACTTGCTTCTCAGTTTTGGGTGCAGGCATCTCTTGTATTGCCTTGACCTTTGCAGGATCAACTTCAATACCTCTCTCGCTGACCACGAAACCCAATAACTTGCCGGAACGGACTCCAAATGTACATTTGTTCGGATTCAGACGAAGTCTAAACTTCCTCAAACGCTGAAAAAGCTTCAACAAATGCTCAACATGTTCAACTTCCGTTCGGGACTTAGCAATCATATCATCAACATAGACCTCTATCTCCTTGTGCATCATATCATGAAACAAGGTAGTCATAGCTCGTTGATACGTGGCTCCGGCGTTCTTCAAACCGAAGGGCATCACTCGATAACAGAATGTTCCCCAAGGTGTGATGAATGTTGTCTTCTCCATATCTTCGGGTGCCATCTTGATCTGATTATAACCGGAAAATCTGTCCATAAAGGAAAAGACTTTGAATTTAGCTGTATTGTCTACCAACATATCAATGTGTGGTAGAGGGAAATCATCTTTAGGACTAGCCTTATTCAAATCTCTGTAATCAACACACATACGGACTTTTCCGTCCTTCTTAGGCACAGGCACAATATTGGCCACCCATTGAGGATATGTAGAAGTCACCAGAAACCCCGCATCAATTTGCTTCTGAACTTCCTCTTTGATCTTCACTGCCATATCTGGATGAGTTCTTCTGAGCTTCTGCTTCACAGGCACACACTCAGGCTTCAAAGGCAGGAAATGTTGCACAATATTTGTATCTAGACCCGGCATGTCTTCATACGACCAAGCGAAGATATCGGAATATTCTTGTAGCAATTCAATCAATCTCTTCTTGACAGACTCTTCAAGAAGTGCCCCAATCTTTACCATACGAACACAATCCTCAGACCCCAAGTTGACTGTTTCCAGATCTTCAAGATGCGGCTGAATGATCTTCTTCTCGTGCTCAAGGAGACGGGTAATCTCATCAGGAATCTCCTCAACATCATCTTCCTCTGCCTCGAATACAGGGAATTCAAAATTGGGAGATGGCGTTAGATCATTATGTTCAATGGGTTTTAGAATCAACCTGCATAATGATTTTAGTTAATGAATAACTTTAGAATTTAAACAAACAAATCATTATGCAGATGAAAAATGTTTGCTTTTATTCTTGTTTTTATGGGTTTTTTTGTGATCACTGATTTCATGCAAAAGCAAAAAGTGAAAACAAATGGAAAAACAAATGTTTAACAATGCATTAATTGAATGAAATATCATTGTATTAAATGCTGCCAACAATGTCATCACTTCTCCTTTTGGCATGGGAGAAGGGTTTTAAACATAGTTAACAATTACTCTGATCTATGGATGACTGTAGGAACATCTACAGCGACCCAATTGTGGCAGACCCCACCAGGTATGATGAAGTTGTTCAGATCTTCTGCCTCCTCTTCCAGAATAGCAACAGCCTCTTCAGGTTGATCAGCATGGATGAATCCCCCACTCTTGAATAAACCTTGCTCATTGAATGCCCCAGAGGAATAGCCAATGCCAACCCGGGATCTATTGTCTTCAAGCTCGATCATCTTCCCCAAACCAGCAACTGCACCACATTCAATGGCCAGTTTCGCATCATGGTAGGAAGCAAATGAATGAGACTTCTTCTCAATTGGTTCATCAATAGATAAAGCTTGGAACGGAGTTCCAACTTCATCCTCGGCATCAATATATGAGAAAGAAGACAAATGGCTAACAAGGATAGCCTTTTCTCCCCCTACCACAACCAGTTTCTTATTCTTCACAAATTTCAACTTCTGGTGTAGGGTGGATGTCACGGCACCAGCCTCGTGAATCCATGATCTACCAAGGAGACAGCTATAAGATGGGTGGATATCCATAACCTGGAAGGTAACCTGGAAATCACTTGGTCCAATCTTGATTGGGAGATCAACTTCCCCAATCACAGTCTTACGCGACCCATCAAAAGCCTTCATAACAACACCACTCTGCCTCATAGGAGGACCCTGATATGACAATCGAGAGAGTGTGGTTTTTGGCAATACATTAAGAGATTATCCAGTGTCCACCAGCACGTTGGACATGGCATCAGATTTGCAGTTCATAGAAATATGTAAAGCCATGTTGTGGTCTCTTCCCTCCTCAGGGAGATCAGCGTCACAGAAACTCAACATGTTGCAAGCAGTAATGTTTGCAACTATACTGTCAAACTGTTCTACAGTGACATCATGATCGACATAAGCCAGATCCAATACGTTCTGCAGAGCCTCCCTATGGGGTTCTGAATTCAGCAGCAGAGATAAGACGAAAATCTTGGATGGTGTTTGTAGAAGCTGGTCTACAACATTGTACTCACTCTTTTTGATGAGCCTCAACATCTCATCACATTCTTCGTTCACAATGCCACTCGGGCCAACTGAAGAATCAGGAGTCTTTTGTACAGAGGAGGGTTTGGCAACAGGTGCCGGATTCTGAACATTAACAGCCGTCCCAACCGGACGCTCAACAGTATCAGAAGCAACAGCCTTAGCCTGAGGCTTAGGCGCAGAGAATACACGACCACTCCGGGTCAACCCACTTACGTCTGCAATATTAGTGACAGAGGTCGAAGGCAACGACACTTCTCTCCCATCTTCAACAGCAACGGGGTTATATCTGAACGGCACAGCTCGGTCAGAAGAATAAGGCACAGGGCCTGCAGGCTTGATCGTTAGAGAAGGAGAGACCTTCGGCTTGCTGCCATCATAACGAATGACAACAGGCTCAGGTAGCTTGAATACAGGGGAAATCACATTCACTTCTGGTTCATCTTCATCAACATTCCGATTCTGTAGAATCTCTATAGTACCTTCATCCAACAGCTCTTGAAGCTCTCTTCGCACTTGGCGACAACCCAGACGGTTAACTGAACAGATGCGGCACCTGTCATGGTCATGCTCCATATGGCTGTACTGACACAACAAACGGTGTAATTCGACCAATGACTGTCTAATATGACTCACATATTTGACTTTATATTTCCCAGGACACCCCTGGACCATATTCACAGATTTCCCATGCTCGGGCAATGGGTTCTTGGTAACATTGGGGCCTGAGTCCTCGAAGCTCAAGATACCGCATCTCATAAGGTCTTGCACCTTAGTCTTCAACGGAAAGCAGTTTTCGATATTATGACCCGGAGCACAACAGTGATACATACAGTGTTGGTCTGGCTTATACCACCACTGAGGATTTGCGGGCACAACAGAAGGATCCCTGGGAGTAACCAACTTCCTTTCCAATAAGGAAGGATACAACTCAGCGTATGACATAGGAATCGGATCGAAGCTGATCTTCTTCCTATCATAATTCAGATTAGCTTGGTTACTAGTACTGCCACGAGGCTGATAAGCCTGTTGCTGTGGACGGTGCTGCTGCTGATATTGCGGCTGCTGATGCTGATGCTGATTGGGTTGCTGATACTGAGCATTATCCCTGAAAACAGGTGCTATATGAGCCACCTGGTGCTGATTACTTGCACGGCGTGCAGGCTTCCTCTGAACAGAGGGTCTTCTGGACTTAACATGGGATTGCACAGCATGTGCCTCCCCATCCTTCTTCTTAAACGCCCCATACCGTTTAGAAGAGCTCTCATCTTTAGCCAAACGTCCTTCACGGACTCCTTCTTCAAGACGCATCCCCATGTTCACCATCTCGGTGAAATCAGAGGGAGCACTTGCTACCATCCGCTCATAATAGAATGAGCTAAGAGTCTTCAAAAAGATCTTAGTCATTTCTTTCTCTTCTAGCGGAGGAGTAATCTGAGCTGCCAGCTCTCGCCACCTCTGGGCGTACTCCTTGAATGTCTTTTTATCCTTCTGGGACATGGCCCTGAGTTGATCACGGTCAGGCGCCATATCAACGTTGTATTTGTATTGCTTGACGAAAGCTTCGCCAAGATCATTGAAGGATCAGATGTTTGCACTATCAAGGCTCATATACCAGCGAAGAGCCGCACCGGACAAACTATCCTGGAAATAATGGATCAGAAGCTGATCGTTATCTGTTTGTGTAGACATTTTTCTGGCGTACATGACCAGATGAGCAAGAGGGCAGGTGTTCCCTTTATATTTTTCAAAGTCAGGCACTTTGAACTTGATCGGAATTTTAACACCGGGAACAAGGCAAAGTTCAGCAGCAGACTTGCCAAACAGATCTTTCCCTCGGAGGGTCTTCAATTCCTTTCGCAGCTCGAGGAATTGATCATTCATAGCCTCCATCTTCTCATTAACATATGGGCCCTCAGACGGCTCAGAATGATAGATTGTGTCGTCTACCCTAGGCATGGTATGCACGACGGGAGGAGCAGCAGCAAGGACCGGGCTAGATGCCGGCATAGAAGCAAAAGTTGGAGCAGAAATATCAGGCATGAAACCCGGAAGCATACCCCAAAGAAACCCGGCTGGCATGGCATTGGGCACAAAATGGGCACTGGCAGCTGGCACAGTCGGAGCTACAATCTCTGAAATAACCATCCTCTGGACAGGAGTTGCAGGCGGTTGAGCAGGTTGGTTCTGGGCAGCAAGGAGTTGCTCCATCAAAGCGCCAAGTCTGGCGACCACTTCCTTCAATTCTCGGTTCTCTTGTTCCAACTGATCCATTACTCTGGCAGAATTGGCTCTTGTATAGTACCGGTGAGTCAGCTTGTCTTCAAAATAAATGAAGAGCACAGAGTTAGGCCACAGACAAGAAGACCAAGAACAACCTGCTCATGCAAAATGATGCATGCAATGCTTGTGCATATGCTTTGTTTTATTTTCAAGGAACCTTTAGGGTATTATTTGCAATTTTTTTGAATATTTAAGCATTTTAAGCATATGGAAAATATCTCATCAAATATATTTTTGACAAAGAAGTACAGCATTTTGATCATTACAAAGAGAAAAGGAAAATAAACATCCTATGGATCCCTAGAAGCTCGGGATGCTGGAAGACGAGATGCACACAACTTCTTGATCTCTCTCTCATAGGCAACTTCCATATCTGCTTTCTCCTTTGCGAGTCAATCATACTTCCTCTTCCAGAATTTGGAAGACTGAGGAAGCAGAGAGGTCCAAGTATCATTGGGATCATCGATCACCTGATGCTCGAGAAACTCAATCAGAGCGTCTTTCTCCTTCAACTGATGAAGCAATTCCTCTCTCTCACGGATCCAAGCACGTGAAAGGTCTTCTTCTCTCAACTCCTCTACATCTTGGGTGGGGAGGGTTGAAGGCCCAGCCACATCCAACGGTGTAGGTCTCGGATGATCATACGGCATAAGGTATACAACAACTCTCTATTTGACCCAAGAGGTGTATGGCTCCAAAGCGATGCAATTCTTTGGACCCAATTCATTCCTACTCTTCTTGCAGATCTTGCGCCAAGCGCGGACAAATCTGGCTTTCAGGCCTTGGGGATCTTTACCCTCCTGAAAGAATACACCTTCTAACAAAATGTTATGAGGTTTATCCTTTAGGGGGAACCCAAGCTGACGACGTGCTAGAATAGGATTGTAGCTTATCCCACCACATGTACCAAGAAGAGGCACATTAGGGAATTCACCATAATAATCAATAATCTGCACAGTATCATACACGCGATCATACCAAGAGATATCATCATTAGTGAGAGACATGAGTCTCTGAGACCACCGTAGACATCCCTTGTTCTCCTTGAAAGCAACTGTCTGCGGCAAGTGAGAAATAAACCACTTATACAGCAGAGGAAGACAGCACACAATAACTCCTCCACCCTTTGCGTTCCTCAGATGCAAAGAGACATAGGCATCACCCAACAGAGTCGGAACGGGATTAAGAACCGAGAAGATCCTAATGGCGTTCACATCCACAAATTTGTCGATGTTGGGGAATAAGACCAACCCATAGATGAGCAGCACAAATAAAGCCTCAAAGGCATCCTCACTCATGGCCTTCCCATAAACGGTAGCTTGAGCGATGAGGAAATCAGAAGGAAGACCCTGAATTCCACCTTTGGTAGTTAGATTAGCTTTAATCAAAGCTTCATCTATATGCAACAAGTCTGCGATCTCTCGAGCAGTCAGAATACTCTCCAAGCCACTGAACGACACCTGATCCAGAATCGGGATCCCAATAAGATGAGAATACTCCTCCAAAGTAGGCAACAACTGAAAGCCCGGGAATGAGAAGCAGTGATACAGAGGATCATAAAACTGAGCCAAAGTACTCATCAGTCCCTCATCAACCTGAGTAGTCAACAGAGGAAGAAGCTTCCCATAGCGAGCTTTGAAACCCAAGGGATCTAGTACATAAGATGTCAGATTCCTTAACTCTTTCACATCGGGCTGTCTAAAGCTGTACTTCTTTGTATGCCTTTTTGGTCTTTCCATGTCTGAAAATTTTGCAAATAAACCCTTTAAGTTCCTTGATTTTTTTTTTCTGATGACATGAATGCAGATGAATGCATGAATGCATGAATGCAACAATCACACTCAAGGATCAAGCAAGTCACACCAAAAAAAGGTCATGGGAAAGCTCATTGTATCCCTAATATCAATCATCCATTTTGGTGGATTATGGTTTTCACCTTATCAACACCCAAGTTCCATTGATATTAACGGTACATGAACCAGCTCAATCATCCTTAATATCAATCATCCATTTTGGCGGATTATGGTTTACACCTTATCGACGCCCAAGTTCCATTGATATTAAGGATATTTGAACGACTCAACCATGAATCACGGGTTTGCTGAGAGTCACGAGCATGGAGTCCTGGTTAAGAACCACCCAAAGGGAGTGTACTAGGGTTTAAACCTGCCAGACATGTTCTACCAGAGGTTCCCATAATCATCGTCCCATCTTTCGAATATTATCGGAGGAACGAATACTCGTATTCCAAAAATATTCTCAAGAGAGACTCTTATGAGTGTAGTATCGCGTAACAATCGCATCAGATCTGACATCTGAACGACCTCCGCACTACGTCCTAAAAATAGGCCAAGATGGGTTTGGTAAACTAAGGTCCTTGGCTTCTAAGGCACATGATTGAAAGAATAATGCCTAACCACAAATAACTTGTGTGACATTATTAATCCAACATGACCTCCACCAAGTGAATGGACTTGCAAGTCAACTGGCTAAGGAATACTCCACACCAGTCAACAAGACTACGCCATTCTCCTATCCTAGAGTGCACTCGAGTTCGGGTATAGAACTCATCTCATAGAGATCACCAAAGCAAACAGCAATTGTATATCAAGCAATTCAAACATTACAATCAATACAGTTATCCCAAATTGTACAAAAATATGTCAAATAACAGATAAACAAATATCACAACAAGGGTGAAAAGTAGGCAAAACCACCAGGGAAGGTAAAATATTTCCCCAGCAGAGTCGCCACTTTTCTGTAGCGGTGTATTCGTCACTTTATGATTTATTGATTAAATCAAAAGCAAAGCATACAAAGAAATCGAGTCGCCACCGCCCTTTTATTTATCCAAAGGATTGGCTAAAAAGCGAACAAAAGCCTAAGAAGTTTTACACATAGAAAACTAATGAAAAGATCAGAGAATCTGGGTAAGGGGTTAATTACGCAATGGGAAGGTGTTAGGCACCCAAAACGTCCTAGGTACTACTAGGGATCCCTTTTCACACTTGTTGTATAAAAAAATGTTTATTTGTTATGAAAATATTATTGTGCAAACATGATTGGGAAGATGAGAAAAGAATATACAATTTATTATTTTTGTGTTTGAACGGATGAACCCGTTGCCTACGTACCTTTCCATGGAAGGTAAGGATCAAAACGCCGTAGTTCGGCTAAAAGATTTCCAAAATATGAGTGGGTTCAATTTTAAAACAAGAGCGCTAAAGCTTTTCATTACCAATGGGAGAAAACTCAACTTGAATCAACAATCCACCATGCGAGGACGGCTTCAACATACTAGTGAGGGGTTAACCCTATAATAAGTATGGAAGACTTACAATCAACTCACTAAGGATAAGGTAAGATTTACATCAACCACTATGGTAATTGAAACCTATGGCTAATGTATGAAAACATATTAACAATAGACAAAGCCACAAAACAATTGAATGGGTGAAGTTAATTTATTATGAGTATTCACAAAAGGATGGTCAAAGTATGATTAAGATTCAATTCAGAAAGAAGTATTATGAAATGGAGTTTGAAAAGTCAAGGACTTAAGGTCCAGGTTTCTAATTTGAAAAGAGATGAAAATGTTTGCACACTATGCATTTACAAGTTTTAAAAGTCAACTAGTGAAAAGGGGTTTTGAAACAAAAAGGGTATGGATGAAGGAGTGTAAAACTTCCTAGAAGTTCATCTCTTGAAATCATATAGAAGATGATTCAAGTGTGTCCTTTGGAATAAGGCAACAAAACAAGCAAGCAAATAAAAAGCAAGGTGATACCGGATGCCATCAATGGACTTATACCAATCTCACAAACAAAGGCGGATACCGGATACCAATCAATGGATTTACACCAATCTCCTAAAACAAAACAATGATACCGGATTCCAATAAATGGACTTATTCCAATCTCACAAAACAAACAGGGATACCGGATACCAATCAATGGATTTACACCAATCTCCTAAAACAAGCAAGGATATCAGATGCCAATAAATGGACTTATTCCAATCTCCTAAAGCAAAACAAGACATGGATATCAGATGCCAATCTATCTGGGCTTACTCTAATCTCCAAAGGGTGATCATAGGAATACAAATGCCAACAACATGGACTTACAATTGCATCCTCACATACAACAAACAAACAAGCACTAAGCAAAGAGGACATAAGTGGCCAATGAAATGATCTTACACTCAATCCCTTCCAAATCATAGGAACAATGGCCAACTAGTGGACTTACAGTTGATTCCTCAATGGGCAAACTCAAACAAATCACAAAGATATGAAATGAGGATCATGCAATAATGAACAATTAATGATGATAAATGCATAAAGGCAAACAAGCAAACATGTACAGATAGCACCCGCTATATACAAGCAATTAGGCTCAAGCAAGGGTTAGACTTTAAAGTCAACTGGAATGGGGTAAGTGGTGCTCTTAACCTTAACATTGAGAGTTAAGGTGAAGCAGGTGAAAGGATATGAGGGGTGTGCCTCATTACTCTTATCCCTGGTCAGGGAGAGCATTAAATATCAGAAGGTGTGGGAGTTCACATTGAGAGTTAAGGTGAAGCAGATGAAAGGATATGAGGGGTGTGCCTCATTACTCTTATCCCTGGTCAGGGAGAGCATTGAATATCAGAAGGTGTGGGAGTTCAGAAAGTTGGAACTCTCTCCACAAGTTAATGACTCTATAGATCTTCGGTTAAGATCCACAATGCTACAACATGTAATGTGAGCAAAGGGAAGACACACAGAATAGTAGGAGATGGACTACACATCTCTTTTATCTACCAATTGCCTTATCAAAAGGGCTTTTCCTGCTTGGGGACAAAGATAAACAATCACAAGCATTGCCTCTTAAGGAGGACTTCAGACAGGTGCCTGGCCAAGTAACAGACCAGGTCTTCCAGACTACATGAAGAAGAGATGTTATACCTCAATGCTTAAGCTATCAAGCAAAGCAAAAGCAAGTTCACAATGAACTATAGCAACTAAGGTACCTGAAATCAATCCAACACAATCAGTATACAACTCAAAAAAAGAAAGTCAACAGACAATACACAATCAACTATACACAAGCAATGCATCAAGAAAAGCACAAGCTCAACTCAAAGGAGCTAAAAGCATCCTACAAAACAAGTCAAAGTTAGTCCATAACAATCAAACAAACCAACTCAAGCCATGTGAATTAATCTTCTTAAAGCCATATGCTTCTTAACCTGAAAACAAACTCAAACATGAGAAGCAAACCCTTAGGCCAAAGCCTAGGGTCAAAGAAGGAGAAATATTCCAAACAGAACATGAAAATTGACAAGAATCAAGATTTATCAAATTAGAACATCATCCAATTGGTCCCATATCAAAAGCATCAACCAATTTCATTTCATAAATAAATCATGTCAAAGTAAGCACATAGAAGCTCAATGATGCCAACAGAATGATCACAAGCATATTAATTCCAAAATGACTCAATAAATCTCAAGAAAAATCATGGCTAAACAGCACACATTCAATGATCAACATACCAAAAATCATGGCATTTGGACAAGTATAAGCATGTCAATTAAAATCATCAAGTCATAGTAAGCATAAACAAGCTCAAACAAGCCCACAAATGGTGCATCAACTTAAGGCAATCCTAAAACAGAAATGACATAAGATATATGACCCAAACCAAAGCCAAGACAAACTTCAATGTGTCTAGAATCAATGTACAAAATTTCAAGCTCATATGATAAGGCATAAGAATTTCACAAATCATGGAAGTTCAACACTCAACAAAAGTCCAATTATGACCAACCAGCAAATAAAATCTCAAACAAATTGGAAATGGATCTAACAATTCTACAAACAATCATGAGAAATCCTAGCATCCAGAAGTAGCACCATGCAAAAGTTCAGATCATTTGGCATTTATATGGCAAGGTAAATAAAATCAGAAAATTGAACAAGAAATGGTGTGACACACATTGTCACACCTTCATTAATCACATCATATCTCAACATCCAGAAATGCTAAAATTGCAAACCATATACCAAAATTACCATTAGGATGTCTAGTTTATGCATGTAAATTTTCAGCTTCATTGGATCAATCATCACCATTTCACAACCAAAATAGCAAGCAAGGTGCAAGAAGACATAAGCATGAACAAACCCTAGGCAATTTAAAAATCCAACCGAGCACAAATTCTGGAAAAATTATCACAAAATAGTAGACATTACAAGGAACATGGCAAAAAAAAATCTCATGTGAATTGGATCATTATTTTGAGAGTTATGAATTTTTTAATGTGGATAAAAAAATAAGAATGATGAATGAAGTGGACATGAACATGTAAAGCATAATTGAAAAGATGCAAAAGCAAAATGTGAGAGTGCTTTGGTCCAGGCTCGAACCGGCGAGCAATTTGAATTGAGCGCTCACTTAATGAAACGCTCCGTTTCATTAAATAAGGTGGCGCGCTGTGATTGGTACATGGGAGACAAACAACCAAAAGCATGCAAAACACGGCCAGGCAGATCAAAATATTTCTGGAAACACAAAACCCTAAGATTCATGCAAGTTCATCACGTGTTCATCATGATCAAGATCCAAACCTCACAGAAGTTCATCATACATATACCATTTGATCCGTCTTGCATCACACATCAACAATACAACATTGATTTAACCTAATTCTAATCATATCAAACACATCGAGCAAAGAAAGTTTCATCAACCAACATTCAAATCAACATAACTTTTTCAATATTGCATGAAATCAAGAGATCCAAAGCTCAGCATAACCTACGTTCCACGATCTACAAGATGCACATGATAATTGGAAGAATCAGAGCAATCGAATTTTTACCTTGCTGATGATGCAGAACTGGAATCGTGTGAATCTGGCTTGGAAGTGTTGAAACAGATGCTCTATAGTGTTGAGGAAGATGAATAGATGCAAAAAAGTAGCTCAGCAATGCTTGATTCTTCTTAAAACTCCAACTGCCATGGGAGAATATGAGCTTCGACAGTCCACGATTTAGCTGAATTCTCCAAGATCCTTCTTCAATCCACTTCAATAATGCTTGTATGTGATGAACAGAACAAGATCAAGGCAAAAGCTATGAAGAAAATCGATGAAAAGTTGAGAGAAAGTTGAGATGAAAAATTTTGGATCTGAAAAAATGAAGTTGTTTTTCTGATTTTCTGTTATGATTAGGGTTTTATATCACCTGCTAATGAAGCTTCTTAATCATGATTAGCAAAAATGCAAATGGATTAAGTGAAATGAAGATTTATGCAAAATGGCAAAATCACCCCTATTGCATGTGCATGGCATGAACAGTCACGAATTTCACTTGGAGCAAGCTTAAAAACCTGTTTTGATGCAAATGAGATTGATTGGAATTGAATAAAATGCATAATTTTCAAATTCACCTTTTCCCTCCAAAATTCAAATTAATTCAAGTAAAAAATGCAATATTTTTGTGATTAGAATTTGTGAAATATGATGCATGATTATGATAGTAGGGATCAAGAGTGAAATGCTCCAAAAAGAACCACTTGAATTGGCCTTTTAGTTCAAAAGTTATGCTAGCTTGAAGTCCAAAAATCCTTGCCAATGATTTGATCATAACTTGCCAACCACAAATGAGAAATGGATTTTCTTGGACTTTTTGGAAAGGTGAGAGCAAGATCTTCAACTTTCATGTTGGACAAAATTTGATTTGAATCTTGCTTGATGATGTAAAGTTGAGGAGAAGACCTTTCCATTTTTGGTAGTTTGAAATTACAGGTCACTTACTATTTTTGGAAACTTTCCATCTGACCTCCAATTCTTCAAGGTTGATGTTTGAAATGTTAAATGAGACTTGTATGGACATGAATGAGGCCTCTCTAACCATCTCCCACTTTCAAATCCATGATTGAATGCACAGTTGACTTGTGTTGACTTTTCTAGGGTTTTAGCTGACCTAGCTGTGATCAGATGAAATCCAAGCCTCTACCACTTGAGATCTTGATCCAAAATGATACCAAGGTTCATATGAACTCTTGTGAATGATCATGGTGCCCAAATTCTTCAGAATGGCCACCATCTATGGCTCAATGGCTGCCTTTGACTGGTTTGACCTAGTGTTGCTTCATCTGCAAGTAACAAGGTTAGATGACAATATTTTTGTACTTTTGGGTTAGTAAACAAATGAAAAGCAATGATATATAAATGCTAAACATGCTTGGTGATCAAGAACTACTCTAAAAAAAAATGACCCACCCACAGGGAAGGAGGCAAGGTGCACAAAGATCCTTGAGGCAATGATATGATATGATATGATATGATGAGGGATCTTAGGGCCAAAATTGGGGTCTTACATCCACACAAAAGCTTTTTAGGGTTTTTGTTCTTATTATGTACATTAATGGTCAAAGACCATACAAACAAACAAAATATACACAAACAAGATATATCACACAATATGGTCCAAATGGACAAAGTGAAATTGACATTAACATAAACAATTAGAATGGTATGAATAATGGCAAATGAATAGAACTTAAAAATTAAAGAGCATTAAAATAAAGGACTTGATATTAAATGTTAGTTATTAATAAGTCAGAAGTTAGTATTATTTTGCTTTTGCTTTTGTTTTAAGTCATTCTTTGGAGAACACTCAACCCACTTATCACAAGCATGGATCCTTGAACTAAGACATCTTCCAAAGGAAGAAAAAAAGGCCAAGTTTCCATATAATACCATGAAAGACGGGAGACTTACAATCTCACTAACTAGAATGTTATGCCTTTTGTGTCAAAAATTTAGCGCTCTGTTAAGCAATCGTAATTGGACTTATGTAGAAGTCATAACTATTTGAGGTCGGGAAATAGAATTTTGGTGTTAATTCATGTTAGAGACATAATATAATGGACTATACTCATGAAACATACCACACACAAAAAGAATATGAAAAAGAGGTGGCCTAATCTCAATACTTATGTTGATTTTTCAATCAACTAGCCTTAGGACCTTGAGATATCATAGGCCAAATGAAATGGATGCATAAAGAATGGGAATTAGATGAAGAGGGAGGGGAATAGATCAAAACTCAAATTGGACAAAGGAGGACTTTTACCAAACTAAGATCATTCATTCTTTTTGGGAGATGTAATATACATTCCATCAATCCCCTATATCCAATGATCTTAATAGCAAAGTCAAATCAACCTTGACCAAGGCCCAACAACACAAGTCAAACTTACACAAACCATCACAAGAGGTCAACACAAATATTTGGCATTTATTCAATTTAAAAATACTAAAATAATGCATTTAAATTAAATATGGTTTGTCAAATTCCTAAAACCTCATCAAAACATCAAATAAATGGCCATGAGATTTATCATAGGTCAAACAAGGTCAAAGGACCTTGGAGAAAAAAATTCAGAATTTTTAAAGACTTAAAAGCATTTTTAAACAATTAAAAATAATCACAAAATCAATTAAATCATGAAAAATATTAATAGTGATCCAAAAAATAATTTTAATTTAGAATATGAAAGAGGAATTTATTTAAAAAAAATTGGTGAAACTGTCATATTTTTTGGATCAATATTAAAATTAATATGAATTCATGAAAATCAGATGAATTAAAACAAAAATTAAAAAATCAAAAAAAACGTGAGCCACTTGATCTCCCTCATTAATTGAGGTGGCAGATCAAGTAGATCAGCGCGCGCGTTCCATGGTGGAACCTAATCAGCGCGCCACACGTGTGGTAATCAAAACAAACGCCTAAGATTAAAATATTTCAAATGGATCATGTGGTCTGGAGACGTGCCAACACACCGCTGGAGCCAGAGCACTGGTCTTCTTCTCCGGTGGACCTCACCGGACTGGTCCACCCTCAACCATCAACAAAATAAAAAAGGAGGACATGATTTGAAAGAAAAAATGGCGTAGAGCACGAATCTGACCTCAATTTCAATTAACTCCAAATATATAAAAAGATATGAGGAGTTGAATTTTGAGGTGTGACAACTGAGTTTCTTCGATTTGACCTCAAAGCAACTCAATCTCCTTGCCTACATTGGTAAGACTTCAGACAACCAAAGATCCAAGAGAATTGAGTGAGAATCGAAGAGAAGAAGTTTTCTGAATTCTACCTTCAATGTTGTGCAGAAATGGATCTTGCTTGCTTCAACCTTGATCTGATCACACTTGAGAAGCTTGCAGGAGAGGTTTGGCAATGGTACAAAGCTTTGGATCCTGGAGTTTCTAAATCTCCAAATAGTGAGATTCAAACTCAACTTTCAAGTTGAAAATTCTCAGGTTTTCCTTTGAATGGTGACGGTTTCAATTGGGGAGCAAAGCTGGCGCGCAAGGTATGTTTGAGTTGAGCTCCAAGGCCCTGTATTTATAGCAATTGAGACTGATATTTACACACTTGAAAAATTGCTAAATTTGGACATTTCATGCACAAGCTTGCATGGGCGTGTACAGGACCATGAAGCAATCCAATTTGATGCACTTGTAATTGTACTGAGGTTCAAATCAAGCTTGGATGTCAAGGCAATGTGAAATGTGATTTTTGGCATTTGATTTCTTCCAATCATGCAGACTTCTTAAAGCCATGCACATCCCTAGCAAACTTTATCCAAAATGCATGAACTTGGGCTCTTCGGAAATCTTAAATCAAGGGGAACAACTTTGATGTTGGACACTTTTTCATTAGGAACATGGATCATGGTGAATTTTGAGGTGGAATTTTGGAAATTTCAACATGTAGATAATTTTTCTAAGTGTCAAGCCATATATCTCAATATTCCACCTTGCTTAAATTTTTATGTGAGCTTCAAATGAGAAAAGTGTCTTCATAAAAGTTGTATCTATTTCAAATACCTTCAAAATGGTCACCAATTTCATGTCATTTAGATTTAGAATGATAGAGTTATGCATTTTTGAAATTGAGGAAAATCACTTGTTCAATGGTATAGGTCAAAAATGACCTATAATGTATCCTTATAACAGTTGATTAAGCTCCCACTCAAAACATCAAAGTTGAAGTATACATCTTGAATTATATTGTGAAACTTGGAAATCTTTAATATCATAAAAATTGAGTAAGTTATGGCCTTGGGAAGTTGACTTTCAAATTAGGGTTTAGACAAAATGACCTATAATGTTTCAACATAGAAAATGATTTTCCAAACAAAAATAGCTCTAGGTCTCAACATGAAAGTTGAGTGGAATGTCATTTAGAGTAACTTGGATTTGTAAATCATTTTCATATGGTGAAAATTGTAGGAGATAGGGTCTAGGGAGACCCAGTTTTGATAAGATGAATTCATCTGGCCAACCACCATCAACCAACTTGCTAACCTTCAATTCTCTTGACTTTTTTAGGCTCATGGTAGATCATATATGCATAAGATGATGAATTCTGAAGTTTACCTTGAGAAATTTGATCAATTGGTGAGATATTTTGTTGGAGAAGTTACTTAAGATACCCAGTCAAACTAGGGCTTCCAAGGAAAATCACTTCCAAATTCTTGAAGAATGCTTGATCAATATAACATGTAGAGATAATTAGGACTCATATATGATGCTTAGAGACATTGCGGATCAATCCTTGGTTGTGCTTTTAGCCATGAGGGTCTCAAACCCTAGGTGTGAACTTGATGAATTTTGATGATCATGCCCTACCTACAAAAGAGTTAGGCAAATACAAAGACATATTTTTGGTATTTTGGTTAGTGAAATGCTAAAATACAAGTATGATACAATCACATGGTGCTTGGTGATCCCTCCCAGAACAAACCCAATGAAAGAGGGGTAAGGAGAATGCCAAGGTATGATCCCAATGTTGATGCATATGATGAAATTGCATGAGGGATCTTAGGGTCAAAATTGGGGTCTTACAGGCCAGATAACCAAAACTCTCAAAACCCATCAACCAGTAACATAACACCTCTTCTTCTACAATAGGGGCAAACACGGACACAACGCATGTGTCTGAAATAGTTCCATCTATGGTGAGTTTGATACCTACACATTCGATCTCCTATACTTAACCTATTTTAACCTACATTAGGCCTAGGGGGCCTCCCCACACTCCCCCACCAATTAGAGATATTCCAAACAGGCCTTTGGTACCCTCTGGTTTCTCAATACCATTTGGTAGTCGAGAACAACAATATGGAATGCCAACTTCAATGATGGCCAATTTACACAAAGTTGGTTCTACTTTTTCAGAACCAGTAATTAACATAAACTCTCCAGTACAAGGGTATGGAGTTAAAAAAGGTCGAACTAACCAATCTTCAGGTTTGAGGCACCCGACACAACTACCTACTCTTACTAATAACTCTATGGCAGCATGGAGGCAACAGATGGACGAAAGTAACCATGAAATAGTCCAGATGTTAACCCAAACCTTGACCACCGTATTAAATCCTCTAATTCAAAATATGAATCCGTCGAATCAACAGAGGATAGTGCAGGTGGCGCGAATGTCTTAATTCCTTGGTGTACCGCAACACTAATGACACCCTCCTAGGGATTGGGTAAGAGAAAATCAGGAGGCCACCTTGGAAGAAGACCTTACTATCAACCAGATCCCACAAAACCAAGGGGGAGGAACAACACCCCCTAGGATTGAACCACAAATACCCAGGGAACCAAGGGTATTAATGGTGAATAGAAACCAAAATGTCAATGATATCATACGGCAAGTTCGATATGACAATTTGGCAACAGATAATAATTTAGCAGCCATGGTTGAGAGGATTATGGCACGAAATGGGGTAATTTTCGGCCTTCGAAGGCCAAATTATACATCACCTCTATTAGAATATATCTTACAGGTGGAAGCGCCCACTAGAACCAAAACCCCCAAATTTACTAAGTTTGATGGGGATACCACTGAATCCACTGTCGAGCATGTGGCTGGATACTTAATAGAGGCAGGAGATATGTCAATCAATTAGAGCCTTAGGATAAAAAAACTTCCAAGTTCTCTCACAAAGAATGCTTTCACATGGTTCACCACCTTTCCCCAAAGTTCGATCCACACTTGGAACCAATGTAAGAGAATGTTCCATGAGCAGTTTTACATGGGACAAACAAAGATAAGTTTGAAGGAATTGGTGAGTATCAAACGAAAGTTTACTGAGCCAATTGATGACTATCTGAATAGGTTTCGATTTCTCAAATCTAGGTGTTTTAAACAAATACTGGAGCATGAACGGGTCGAAATGGTCGTTGGGGGCCTTGACTATTCGATTAGGAAGAAATTGGATACCCAATATCTAAGAGACATGGCCCAACTGGCTGATAGGGTTCGAAAGTTAGAACATTAGAAGGAAGAAAAGGCTAGGGCGAATAAAGGTAAAAGGGTAGCCTATGTCGATTTTAGAAATGAGGAGCAAGGTTCCTGTCAGGGACTTTCAGACTTCGACGATAATGAGATCGACCTTGCTGAATTGACACAAGGGCCATCATATGCGTGTAAAGTTTTAGTACCTTCGAATGGGAAAAATCCAATAGAATCGGAAAAGAGTGACAAATTTCCCAACAAAACTTATACTTTCGACGTTACAAAATGTGACGAAATTTTTGATTTGTTAGTTAAGGATGGTCAAATGATAGTACCTCCGGGTGCCAAAGTACCTCCTTTAGAACAAAGAAAGAAAATAGGGTTTTGTAAATACCATGGTTTTCTGGGTCATAAAACGTCTCAATGTTTTCTTTTCAAGGATCTTGTGCAAAATTCCATCCATAAAGGGAGACTCAAATTTGGAGACGAAACACGGAGCCATATGAAGATTAACTACGACCCTCTACAAGTAGTTGAGGCCCATTACACAGAGCTAGAAGAAGTGAACCTTGTTGAAGACAGTGAGGATTTCGACATGACTAAAGTCACTAAAGACTTTGTCAAAGAACCTGTTATGGCAAAGGTTTCTGAATTGGTTAACCATCAAGCTCATCAGTTATTATCAAAGAATGGATTGATTTGTATACTGTTATGACAGGATGATCTGCTAATCACGACGTAGAACCTCCTCCAAATATTGCTCTCTGTATCTTAAGTCGCACCAACTCTGCGGTAATTGGACAGCAGTGTAACAACACACCTGGTTTTAGTCTTGGCACCGAACTGTCTTTAACTTCTTCTAAACACCTGAAATCAGTAAAGGGACTCAAGTTTTAAACTCATAAAAACATGCTTGCAATGTACGCCAAAAGCTATTGAAACTGGGTCCAACCATAAGTTTTTCAAGCCATACCACTGGACCAGAGAAGCAATAGAAATGTAACAAGTGAGTTTTCAAAAAAGGCATAATCATCAAGAATATATAGCTGAGCAGTTGGATTTTGCGAACCTGGCTATTCAACCTCAGGTAAAAGAAGTGAAAACTTTAGCATAAAATGTGAAATCCATTGATCCTAGTGTGAAGCCGCCCATAGTTCCTAAAGAGAAGATATCTCAAGCAACTTTGGCATCGAAAATTGAGGTTCAACATCAAAATTCACAACCATCATTTGATAGTCTCAAGGCTTTTATAGGCTCCATCATAGAGCATGGCGAGAATTTAGAAAAAGCTTCAAGAGAACAAAGTTCAACTTCACAGGTTTCCGGTTCTCAACCTTTAAAGCCATTCTGCATAAAACCGCCAAACCTGCGGAAACAGAACAAGTTAAAGGAAAATGCATTAATGGTTAATTTGCCGGCTAACCGAATGAATTCACCCTACACTTCCTTCAAACGAATTTCATGATGGAATTAACAATTCACAGGTATCAAATCGGGCTGGTCGAAACAACATCCAATCTGCAGAAATAGCTAGCATGGCTGACTTCGTTTCCTTTCAATCAATATATCTCTAGCTGGACCGTGTTTCAGTTCACTCAACCAAATCATGATCGAAAAGCTTTGTCATAATTGAAGCTTTAATTGAAACTTTTACCAAATTTCACTGCAGTAGAAAATACACTAACTTAGCAAGGCGGTAAAAGTCCAACAAGCGACCCAAAAAGGAATCGAGAAAAATTCAAGAGAAGAAAGTACAGGATTCGTGTTACCTTTTCCAGATCAAACACCAAAATAAGGTAGACAAACTGGAGCACCTCAAGCACTTCCAAATGGGATACCCCTTCTGATCTCATTAGCCAAACTCAAAACCCTAGCAGGGTGAGTATAAAAGGAGAACGCTACGGAAGAAGGAGAACGACCACCATAACCGTGAATCTGGACCTCAAAAAAACAGCCGCCTCCTCCACCAAATCGCTTCTCACGAACTCGCTCCGATCCACACTCAGAAAGAACAATCAAGGGACATCGCTGGTACGTCACCGTTTGGAATCGCCGGAACAACTCAGTGTCACCGGTAAAACCGCCGCTTCCGTTGAACGCTCAGATGCACCTTCCTACTCGCACCGTTCGCCTCCATCATCTATGAAAGTACCCGTTCATTCGTCGCCGGTAATCACTTCTCTTTATCCAAATTAGCTATCCCTTTTGTTGTGATTAGAGAACTGAACTAGAACTCGCGAGACATATTCCCTCATTGTCCTTCCCCTTTTGGAGTATATGCTTTGTCGTTGGTATCTATTTGACAGGGAGGTGGCTGCGTGGGCCTTTGGCCCATGAAGTTTCTTTTTATTTTTCATTACATACCCCTTTTTTTCTTTGTTGTGTGTTTTTTATTTATAAAAATCCAATTAGGTTATTTGATTCATATGATTAATTACTAATTGCCAAGGTTAGTGATTAAGGAAATTGTTTCACTTTGATCACCAATCAAATCATTCTCTTTTTTAATTCTAAAAATCCAACCTTTTAAACCATTCCAACTTCAATTTATAAAAATCCAATTAGGTTATTTAATTCATATGATTAATTACTAATTGCCAAGGTTAGTGATTAAGGTCATTGTTTCACTTTGATCACCAATCAAATCATTTTCTTTTTTAATTCTAAAAATCCAACCTTTTAAACCATTCCAACTTCAATTTAAACCATGTCTCAATTTATACGAATCAAACCTTGACCAGGTATCAATCGACTTTTCTTAATTCAAGAGCAATATTCAACCGTATTCTTCTCAATAAAATCTGAAGAAAAAGATTATCCTGGATGGAATATCCAGTCATAGTCCCGAATATTTGGCTCAAGCTGTAAGAGCTTGCAAGCCATAAATATTCGTCTTCTCTTCAAAACACTTGTAAATATTCAAACGATTTTCTTAAGAAAATCTAAAGAAAAGATTACCCTGGATGAAATATCTAGTCGTAATCCCGAATATTAGGCCCAAGTTGTAAGAGCTTGTAAGTCCTACGTATTCGTCTTCTCTTCAAAATATTCGTAAATATTCAAACTTCTTTTCTCTATAAAATTGAAAGAAAAAGATTACCTAGGTGAAAGGTCTAGATGTAACCCCGAGTATCAGACCCAAGTTGTAAGAGCTTGCAAGTCACAAGTACTCGTCTTTCAAACCCAAAAATATATTAATTCATATTTAACACTTTTTCAATAAAGATGGAAATGGAACATGGTGGATACCGTGCACTCTTGAGATTAAGATTCGAGGTGGATGCCTCGCCTATCTTAGCTCACGCCATCGTTTAAAATTGGCAATGCGGTTTCTTCAAACCCTTTCTCAATCAAATTCAAAACACTTAATCTTTATTAAACACTTTTTCCAATAAAGATGGAAATGGAACATGGTGGATACCGTGCACTTCTGAGACTAGGATTCGAGATGGATATCTCGCTCATCCAAGTTCTCGCCATTACTCAAAAATACATCCAACCAATCAAACACTTTCTCGCCGCCGTGCGATTGATCAGAAAACCTTTTCATAAACGAAAGATATCTTGTATTAAGATGATGTAAAGCAATGATTCGTCCATGATTATTGAGTTGAGATAAGTGACGTTTTTCCGAATATTGATTTGTAAATCCATTCGATGTGTGGTATACGTCCGCTCCTCATTTGTTTTGGGTAAAACAATGTTTCTCGTCGGTTAATACAAGATAGCTTTCTCCAAAATCGACCAACAAACAAATATTTTTCTATCCAGAACTACGTAAGCCTTGACTTCTCTATTGAGATACGTAGGAGCAGAATTTGTAAATCTTGTCAGGCCCACTAATAAAAAACTTAGGTTTAGTCCTTCGTCAAAAATCTAAAAGCATTCTTCTCTCTTATATTCTTTCTTTCCCACCTAATAACTCGATAAGCCTAACATTTCAAGCTAACACTGACGCACACAACTAACCTAATGGTTCCCGTTGAGTACAACGGACGTGAGGGGTGCTAATACCTTCCCCTTGCGTAATCGACTCCCGAACCCCGATTTGGTTGCGACGACCAGAAACATTTTCGTTTTGTCTTGGGTTTTATCGATATTTTGCCTTTCCTTTTTTAAGAATAAATAAAGTTCAGTGGCGACTCTGTTCAGTCCATCATTGCGAGCGTGCGATTGCGCTTCGCTAGGTCGTGTTCTCATTTCCCGAGGTACGATAGATGGCGACTCTGCTGGGGACATGATCTCTAAGTGAGTCAAGCCTAGTTAGGTCGTTTATGTGCCTTTGTTTGTTTACTTGTGTGGATTTTATTTCTTGATTTTGCTATCTTTATTGTCATATTGATATAAATCTGTTGTATTGGTTCCATTATGCTTTGGTACTTGGATACTCTGATTGCAAACCTTGTGGGAAAGACTTTTTACCTGAGTCTCGAGTAAAAACATAAGATAGGACGAGGTTGAGTAGTGCGGGTCCGCGAGATGAATTTCTCATTGGGTCAGTGCGAGAACCTTACTTAAGAGTAGATCTTTGGGAGGATGTTGTCGCCCGGTAAGTAAGTTGCCGTAAGCTTCGATATTTTCTTTAGGATCCATGACTCTGAGGACCATTTGTAGAACCTTAATCCTTTGGCCAACTAGGAAAGATGGTTGCGTAGTGTGGGTCTGCGAGATGAATTTCTCGTTGGATCGATGTGAGAACCTCACTTAGAGTAGATTCTTTGGATGGAGTTGATGCCCAGCAAGTAAGTTGCCATAGGCAGCAAACAGTCTAATGGATCCATGACTCTAGGAACATTTTTTGAAACCCTAGATCTTACCCAGTGAGAACCTATTCTTGGAAAGAAATCAGATTCATCAGTACCTCAGACTTTTGAACCCGTGTATTGAAAAAAAAATATGCATGGCTTGCATTGTATTCATTCACATTCCATTGCATCTGCATCTCATCATAATGCATGTCATTTTCCAGACAAAAATACAAAAAAAACCTATCCATCCTTTGTCCATGATCAGCAAAGTGATTCCTGACACGCGTTTAGAACAAAGAACCATGTCTCGAGAGATGATGAACGAGCTAAGGAAAAGTCAAGAAGCATTGAAGGAGGAACTCGATCTTTTGAAAAGCCAGATGGGATGGGTCGTGGGAACCCTGCAAGCCTTATTGAGAAGAGAGGATCATCCCATACCCATTGTTGTAACAGAGGGAGCTACTACTCCATATCCATCAAGTGTTACTCCAAGTCAAGGGAAATTCTATGTGGAAACTCCTCATCTACCGGTATATGGACCTCCCTCAAGACGTCATCATCAACATCCTCTGGCTATTCCTCCTCAAAATCACCGAAGTCAGGTTCAAAACAAAAATCAGAATCAGAACAAGGGGAACAAAGATCACAATGACCCGATTCCGGTTCCATATAGAAAGCTCTACCCGCAACTGATCCATAATGCTTTGGTAACCCCTCGAGCTCTCACACCTGCGTCACCATACCTGCCATGGTACAATCCAAATGCAACATGTGAATTCCATAAAGGGGAAGTGGGACATGACTTGGATTCTTGCTTAGCGCTAAAAGCCGTGGTACGAGAACTGATTAACAAAAAGAGCTTAGTTTTTGAAGAAGATCACCTGAAGATCAAGTGCGGATACCATACTGGAACAATGGGGCATTCCATCGAGGAATGCAAGAGTTTTAAGCTCAAGCTGCTGTAAGACCCCAATTTTGTCCCTAAGATCCCTCATGGCATCATATCATATCATATCATTGCCTCAAGGATCATTGTGCACCTTGCCTCCTTCCCTGTGGGTGGGTTATTCTTTTGAGAGTGATTTCTTGATCACCAAGCATATTTTGCATTTGTATATCATTGATTTTCACTTGTTAACTAACCAAAAGTACAAAAATATGTCATCTAACCTTGTTACTTGCAGATGAAGTAATCACAGGTCAAAGGCAGTCTATGAGCAATAGATGGTGGCCATTCTTGAGAATTTGGGCACCATGATCATTAATCAAGAGCTCACATGAGCTATGACATCATTTTGAATCAAAATCCCAAGTGGTAGAGGCTTGAATCTTATCAAGGCATTCTTCAGTCAACTGAAGCCCTAGCCAGTCAACTGCAAAGTCAACTGTGATTTTTGGAGGTGGGAAGTGATGGGAAATACTTCATTCATGTTCAAACAAGTGTCATTTGACATTTCAAACATCAACATTGAAGAAAATAAAGTCAGATGAAAACTTTCCAAAAATAGAAAGTGACCTATAATTTGAATTTGCCAAAAATGGAAAGGTTTTCTCCTCAAGATTACATGACCAAAAATGCTTCAAATGAAATTTTGTTGAACATGAAAGTTGTAGATCTTTCTCTCCCATTTCCAAAATGTCCAAGATCATGAATTTCTCATGTGTGGTTGAAGAGATATGATCAAAACATGGTAAGGTGTACATCGAGCTTCAAACATGCATAACTTCTTAACCAAATGGCCAAATGGAGTGGTTATTTTTGCAACATTTCTCTCTTGATCTCTACTATCCAATTCATGCATCATATTCCATGCATTTTTATCACAAAAATATTGGCATTTTCATTTGAATTTTGGAGGGAAAATCCAAATTCAAAAATTGTGCATTGCCTTCACTTCCCACCATTGGCATTTGATTCAAAATCACATTTTAAGTGCATTTCCACCAGAACACGTGCACTGTAGAATTGGCATCCATGCATAAAGGGTGCTTTGGCCAATTTGCATAAACACTTCAATTTCACTAATCCCTTGGCATTAGCTTAAGCATGATTAACAAGCATCATTAGGAGAGCATATATAATCATAATCCTAACAGCATTCTGTAACCATAATTCACAAATCTCAGATCTAGAAATTTCTCTCCAATTTTCTCTCAACTTTTTCATCCAAATTCTTCATAAGCATTGCCTTGTTCTTGATTTGTTCATCATCCACAAGCATCATTGAAGGTTTTGGAAGCAAGATCTAGAAGAATTGAGCTGATTCGAGGACTGTTGAACCTTGCATCCATTAATGGCAGTTGAAGATTCAAGAGAGATCAAGCATTGTTGAGCTATTATTCTTCATCCATTCATTCATCTAAGCATTGGAGAACATCTGTTTCAGCTTTCCAGGACCTGAATCGAGCCATTCCACTTCTGTTGCTTCTTGAAGGTCATAACTCGATTGCTTCCATTCATGAAATTATTGTGTGCTTATGGTAGATCTTTGAATGTGGAGTATACTGAGCTTTAGATCCATGATTTTCGTGGAGAAATGACATAGTTATTGTAGTTTAAAGTTTAATGGATGAAACTTCATTTGCTTGGATCTTTTAATACATGTTGATTTAGAACAAATTAGGTATGGCATGATGATGTATGTGAGAAGACGAGTCCATTGATATGCGCATTATGAATTTCTGTGGATGTTTGTTCTTGAGGATGATGAACACGAAGAACATGCATGAATGTTAGGGTTTTAGATTTCCAGAATGCCTTTGATCTGTCCAAGCGCTGTTTGCATGTGTTTTGTTGTTTTTTGCTCATGCATTGGTCCACATCCGCATATGCGTGGCCGTTTGATTGGTCCGGAGCGTTTGCCTTTGCCATGTAGATTAATGAAGCGCTGCATTTTGGCAGCCAGCGCACTTCATTCAAAATATTCACACGGTTCGATCCCAGCCTGAGACATTTCCAAATTATGCCTTTGCCTATTATTTCATTTCCTTCATCCATGTTCATGCCATGCTATTTCATGATTTTTAATTTTTCATTCACTTCAAAAATTCATAACTCCATAAATAATGATCCAAATGACCTGGGAATTTTTGCATGTTGTTCCTCATGATTTCTAGTTTTTTATGACTATTTTTCCAGAAATTGTGCACGCATGAAGAATGTTTTGGCTTAGGGATTGTGTATGTGTGTGCTATCTTGCACCTTGCTTACCATTTTCTTTGTGAAATAATGATGGTTGATTCAATGAATGTGAAAATGGACATGCTTAAACTAGACATCCTAATTGACCTTTTGGTGTTGAGTTTGCATTTTTAGTATTTTTGGTTGTTGAGTTATGATCTGATTAATGTAGGTGTGACAATGTGTTTCACACCTTTGCTTGCTCAATTTGTTGATTTTCTTTTCCATGCCAACTAAATGCCAAATGATGTGATTTTTTGCATGTTGCTTCTCCTGGATGTTAGGATTAATCATGATTTTTTGTAGAATTTTAGGGTTCATTTCTGATTTGTTTGGGATTTTTCTTTCTGGATTGTCATGTTTGAACTTTTGATGAGTGTTGAACTTCAATGATTTGGGAAATGCTTATGCTTTATTATATGAACTTGAAATTTTGCACATTGATTCTAGACACTTTGAAGTCTATTGTGGCTTTGGTTTGAGTCATTTATCAGTTGTCATCTCTGTTTTAGGATTGCCTTAAGTTGATGTATCAATTTGTGCCTCCATTGAGCTTGTTTATGCTTGCCTTGCCTTGATGAATTTGATTACCATGCTTAAACTTGTCCAAATGCCTTGATTTTTGGTGTGTTGATCATTTGATGTGTCCTGTTTAGCCTTGATTTTTCTTGAGATTTATGGAACCATTTTTGGATTGATGTGCATTTGTTCATTCTGATGTCACAATGTGCTTCCAACTTGCATACCTTGCCTTCAATTGATCATAAAATGCATTTTGTAAATGATATTGATGTGAGACTTTCTGCTATGTGTCAATAATTGTTTGAAGTTTCATCATGTCAATTTTCATGTTCTGTTTTGAAATATTTCTCCCCCTTTGACCCTAGGCCTTGTCCTAGTGGTTTGCCTCTCATGTTTGAAGCTTTGTTTCAGGTTGCACATGCAAGTTACACAATTGATGATGCCTCATCTTGAGAGCATTTGATATTTGCTTTTGCTCACTAATGTGTGTTTTGTAGGTTGATGTTGATTCAATTGAGATTGACTTGTGGCTTATGCCTTTGCCTATATTGGTTGTCTGTTGCATTAACTGTTGGTTGGTTGTCTGTATAGAAAAACTTACCCCATTCCAGTTGACTTTAAAGTCTAACCCTTGCTTGAGCCTAATCGCTTGTATATAGTGTGTGCTAACTGAATCATTGATTGCTTATCGGTTCATCTATACATGTTTGCTTGTTTGCCTTTGTGCATTTATCATCATTAATTGTTCATTAGTGCATGATCATCATTTCATATCTTTGTGACACATCTTTGTTTGTCCATTGAGGAATCAACTGTAAGTCCATTTATTGGCCATTGTTCCTATGATTTGGAAGGGATTGAGTGTAAGACCATTTCATTGGCCACTTATGTCCTCTTTGCTTAATGCTTTTGTTTGTTTGTTGTATGTGAGGATTCAATTGTAAGTCCATGTTGTTGGCATTTGTTTTCCCATGATCATCTGTTGGAGATTAGAGTAAGCCCAGATAGATTGGCATCTGATATCCATGTTTTGTTTTGCTTTAGGAGATTGGTATAAGTCCAGATAGATTGGCATCTGATATCCATGTTTTGTTTTGCCTTGTGAGATTGGTATAAGTCGATTGATTGGCATCCGGTATCATCGTTTTGTCTTAGGAGATTGGTGTAAATCCATTGATTGGTATCCAGTATCCACCTTTGTTTGTGAGATTGGTATAAGTCCATTGATTGGCATCCGGTATCACCTTGCTTTGCTCATTTGTTACTTGCTTTGTCGCCTCATTCCAAAGGACACACTTGAATCATCTTCCATATGATTTCAAGAGGTGAACCTCTAAGAAGTTTTACTTCCTCACCCTTCCATTTTTGTGTGTGTTTCCAAAACTCCCTTTTCACATGTTAATTCAAAAACTTTGACATCTATTGTGCAAACATTGTCATCTCTTTTCAAATTAGAAACCTAGGCTTTAGGCCTTTGACTTTTCAAACTCCATTTCATAATATTTCTTTGAATTGAATTCTAATCATACTTTGACCACTCCTTTATGAATAAATCCTAATTGGTTAATCCAACTCATTCAATTGTTTTGTGGCTTTGTCCATTCTTGATAAGTTTTCATGCATTAGCCATAGGTTTGATTTATCCTAGTTGGTTGATATTAATCTCACCTTCTTGTCCTTAGTGATTGAATTGTAAGACTTCCTTGCTTATTATAGGGTTAACCCCTCACTAGCAAGTTGAAGCTGTTCTCGCATGGTGGACTTGTTGTTTGTATAAGGTTGAGTTTTCTCCCGTGGATAACGAAAGACCTTAGGGCTTTTGTTTTAAAATGAACCCACTCATATTTTGGAAATCTTTTAGCCGAACTACGGCGTTTTGATCCTTACCTTTTCATGGAAAGGTACGTAGGCAACGGGTTCATCCGTTCAAACACAAAAATAATAAATTGTATATTCTTTTCTCATCTTCCCAATCATGTTTGCATAATATGTCATAAACAAATAAACTTTTTATACAACAAGTGTGAAAAGGGCTCCCTAGGAGTACCTAGGACGTTTTGGGTGCCTAACACCTTCCCATTGCGTAATTTACCCCTTACCCAGATTCTCTGATCTTTTCATTAGTTTTCTGCGTGTAAAACTTCTTAGGCTTTTGTTCGCTTTTTAGCCAATCCTTTGGATAAATAAAAGTGCGGTGGCGACTCGATTCTTTGTATGCTTTGCTTTTGATTTAGTCAATAAATCATAAAGTGACGAATACACCGCTACAGAAAAGTGGCGACTCTGCTGGGGATTCATTTCCTTGGTGGTATTGCCTACTTTTCACCCTTGTTGTATGATATTGTTTATTTGTTATGTGACATATTTTTGTACAATTTGGGATTACTGTATTGATTGTAATGTTTGAATTGCTTGATATACAATTGTTGTTTGCTTGGTGATCTCTGTGAGATGAGTTCTATACCCGAACTCGAGTGCACCTTAGGATAGGAGAATGGCATAGTCTTGTCGACTTGTGTGGAGTATTCCTTAGCAACTTGACTTGCGAGTCCATTCACTTGGTGGAGGTCATGTTGGATTAATAATGTCACACAAGTCATTTGTGGTTAGGCATTATTCTTTTAACATGCGCCTTAGAAGCCAAGGACCTTAGTTTACCAAGCCCATCTTGGCCTATTTTTAGGACGTAGTGCGGAAGTCGTTCAGATGTAAGATCTGATGCGATTGTTACGTGATACTACACTCATAAGAGTCTCTCTTGAGAATATTTTTGGAATACGAGTATTCGTTCCTCCGATAATATTCGAAAGATGGGATGATGACTATGGGAATCTCTGGTAGAACATGTTCGGCAGGTTTAAACCATAGTACACTCCCTTTGGGTGGTTCTTAACCGAGACTCCATGCTCGTGACTCTCAACAAACCCGTGATTCATGGTTGAGTCGTTCAGACATCCTTAATATCAATGGAACTTGGGTGTTGATAAGGTGTAAACCATAATCCACCAAAATGGATGATTGATATTAAGGATGATTGAGTCGGTTCATGTATTGTTAATATCAATGGAACTTGGGTGTCGATAAGGTGAAAACCATAATCCACCAAAATGGATGATTGATATTAAGGATAATATGAGCTATCCCATGACCTTTGTCTGGTGTGCTTTGCTTGATCCTTGAGTGTGATTGTTGCATTCATGCATTCATGCATTCATCTGCACCCATATCATCAAAAAATGAGAATTTTTTTTTCAGGGAACTTAAGGGGTTTCTTTGCAAAAAAATTTAGATATGGAAAGACAAAGAATTATCCAATGAGATATTTCCAGATGCAATAAATGCTTAATATTTTCAAAGTTTGCAAATAAAACCCTCGAGTTCCTTTGAAATGAAAACAAAGCATATGCACAAACACTTCATGCATCATTTGCATAAGCAGGTGTTTGTTCCGGTCTCCCGTCCTGTGGTCTGATCCCTGTTGCTCTTCATTTATTTTGAAGATGCACTGATTCGCCGGTACTATACCAGAGCCACCTCTGCCAGATAGATGGATCATCTAGAGTAAGAGAGCTATGAACTCAAGGAGGAATTTGCTAGACTGAGTGCTGTGGATGGATTTATTCCTGGTTAGCCATTTGTCTTCCTTCTCATACATTGATGCTGAGGATGAAGTTGGAACGCCTTTCCAAGCTTTGTCTATTGCTGAGCCGATTAAGAAGAAGTCTCCTTCATTTGCTTCCTATCGTGATGCGAAACTGGCCATTGAATGTGGTGCAGTTGCTGGTTTATGAAAAATGATCGAGCTCGAAGATAATAAGTCCCGGGCTGGCATTGGCTATTCTTCTGGGGTCTTTAATGAGAAAGGACTATTCAAGAGTGGAGGTTTCATCCATGCTGATCAACCTGAAGAAGTTGCTGCTATTCTGGAAGAGGATGCAGAGGACTTGGGCAACTTTGTCATACCTGGTGGTGTCTGCCACAATTGGGTCGCTGTAGATGTTCCTACAGTCATTCATAGATCAGAGTAATGGTTCACTTTGTTCAAAACCCTTCTCCCATGCCAAAAGGAGAAGTGATGACATTGTTGGCAAAGCATATATACAATGATATTTTCATTCAATTAATGCATTGTTAAACATTGGTTTTTCCATTTGTTTTCACTTTTTGCTTTTGCATGAAATCAGTGATCACAAAAAACCCTAAAAACAAGAATAAAAGAAATCTTTTTCATCTGCATAATGGTTTGCTTGTTTAAATTCTCAAGTTTTTTTATTAACCAAAATCATCATGCAGGTTGATTCAAAAACCCGTTGAACATAATGATTCAACGCCATCTCCCAATTTTGAATTCCCTGTATTTGAGGCAGAGGAAGATGATGTTGAAGAGATTCCTGATGAGATTACCCGTCTCCTTGAGCACGAGAAGAAGATCATTCAGCCGCATCTCGAGGATCTGGAAACAGTCAACTTGGGGTCTGAGGATTGTGTTCGTATGGTGAAGATTGGGGCACTTCTTGAAGAGTCTGTCAAGAAGAGGTTGATCAGTTTGCTACGAGAATATTCCGATATCTTTGCTTGGTCGTATGAAGACATGCCGGGTCTAGATACAAATATTGTGCAACATTTCCTGCCTTTGAAGCCTGAGTGCGTGCCTGTGAAGCAGAAGCTCAGAAGAACTCATCCAGATATGGCAGTGAAGATCAAAGAGGAAGTTCAGAAGCAAATTGATGCGGGGTTTCTGGTGACTTCTACATATCCTCTATGGGTGGCCAATATTGTGCCTGTGCCTAAGAAAGACGGAAAAGTCCGTATGTGTGTTGATTACCGTGATTTGAATAAGGCTAGTCCGAAAGATGATTTCCCTCTACCACATATTGATATGTTGGTAGACAATACAGCTAAATTCAAAGTCTTTTCGTTTATGGACGGTTTTTCCGGTTATAATCAAATCAAGATGGCACCCGAAGATATGGAGAAGACAACATTCATCACACCTTGGGGAACATTCTGTTAACGAGTGATGCCCTTCGGTTTGAAGAACGCCAGAGCCACGTATCAACGTGCTATAACTACCTTGTTTCATGATATGATGCACAAGGAGATAGAGGTCTATGTTGATGACATGATTGCTAAGTCCCGAACGGAAGTTGAACATGTTGAGCATTTGTTGAAGCTTTTTCAGCGTTTGAGGAAGTTTAGACTTCGTCTGAATCCTAACAAATGTACATTTGGAGTCTGTTCCGGCAAGTTGTTGGGTTTTGTTGTCAGCGAGAGAGGTATTGAAGTTGATCCTGCAAAGGTCAAAGCAATACAAGAGATGCCTGCACCCAAAACTGAGAAGCAAGTCCGAGGTTTTCTTGGCCGCTTGAACTATATTTCCAGATTTATATCCCACATGACTGCCACATGTGCGCCGATATTCAAGCTCCTTCGGAAAGATCAGTCTCATGATTGGGCCGAGGATTTCCAGAAAGCTTTCGACAGTATCAAAGAGTATCTGTCTGAACCTCCGATCTTGTCTCCTCCTGTGGAAGGAAGACCTCTGATTATGTATCTGACTGTTCTTGAAGACTCGATGGGTTGTGTACTCGGTCAACAAGATGAATCAGGGAAGAAGGAATCTGCTATCTACTACCTCAGTAAGAAGTTTACTGATTGTGAGTCTCGATACTCAATGCTTGAGAAGACGTGCTGTGCTTTGGCTTGGGCTGCTAAGCGTTTGCGCCAGTACATGATAAATCATACAACTTGGTTGATATCCAGAATGGATCCAATCAAGTATATTTTTGAGAAGCCTGCTTTAATCGGGAGGATTGCCCGTTGGCAGATGTTGTTATCTGAGTATGATATCGAGTATCGAGCTCAGAAAGCTATCAAAGGTAGTATCTTGGCTGACCATTTAGCGCACCATCCGATTGAAGATCATCAGTCTGTTCAGTACGACTTCCCTGATGAGGAGATTTTGTATTTGAAAATGAAAGATTGTGATGAGCCTACACTTGATGAAGGTCCAGAGCCTGGTTCCAGATGGACGATGGTGTTTGATGGCGCTGCGAATCAGTACGGAAATGGAATTGGGGCAGTAATCATTACTCCTCATGGCACGCATATTCCGCTTACAGCAAGGCTAACTTTCAAATGCACGAATAATATGGCTGAGTTTGAGGCCTGTATTATGGGATTGGAAGAGTGTATTGATTTGAGAATCAAGCATCTCGATGTGTATGGTGATTCGGCCCTGGTTGTCAATCAGATCAAGGGTGAATGGGAGACGAATCAGCCAGGTCTCATTCCGTATAGAGATTATGCAAGGAGGATTTCAACGTTCTTCACAGAAGTTGACTTTCATCATATTCCTCGAGAGGATAATCGGATGGCAGATGCTCTTGCTACACTTGCTTCCATGATTGTGGTCAAGTATTAGAATGAAGTTCCCAACATTGCCGTGATGCGCTTGGATAGACCAGCTCACGTGTTTGTAGTTGAAGAAGTGAATGATGATAAGCCTTGGTATTTTGATATCAAGAATTTCCTCCAGAACTAGGACTACCCGCCTGGGGCATCTGTGAAAGATATGGAAACTTTGAGTAGGTTGTAAGGCAGTTTCAACCTCAGTGGTGAAGTGCTTTATAAAAGAAATTTTGACATGGTTTTGCTCAGATGCGTGGATAGACACGAAGCAAACCTGTTGATGACTGAGGTCCATGAGGGTTCATTTGGTACTCATTCCAATGGACATGCCATGGCTAGAAAGATGTTGAGAGCAGGCTACTATTGGCTGACAATGGAGTCTGACTGCTGCAAATATGTGAAGAAATGTCATAAGTGTCAGATTTATGCGGATAAGATTCATATTCCTCCGACACTTCTGAATGTGATTTCATCACCATGGCCTTTCTCTATGTGGGGAATCGACATGATCGGCATGATTGAATCGAAAGCGTCCAATGGGCACAAGTTTATTCTCGTAGCAATTGATTACTTCACCAAATGGGTTGAAGCCGCTTCGTATGCGAATGTGACCAGGCAGGTGGTTGTGAAGTTTATCAAAAACCAGTTGGTTTGCCGTTATGGTGTGCCGGATAAGATCATTACTGATAATTGATCTAATTTGAATAATAAGATGATGGATGAGTTGTGCGCTGAGTTCAAGATTGCACACCATAACTCCTCTCCTTACAGACCAAAGATGAATGGGGCTGTTGAAACTTCTAATAAGAATATCAAGAGAATTATCCAGAAGATGACAGTTACGTACAAAGATTGGCATGAGATGCTGCCATTTGCTTTGCATGGTTATCGTACATTCGTCCGCACTTCAACAGGGGCAACCCCTTTCTCTCTTGTTTACGGCATGGAGGCTGTTCTCCCAGTAGAGGTGGAGATCCCATCAATGAGAGTCTTGATGGAAGCCAAGTTGACTGATGTTGAATGGATTCAGAGTCGTTATGACCAACTGAATTTGATTGAAGAGAAGCGATTGACTGCCATGTGTCATGGTCAGTTGTATCAGCAGAGAATGAAGAAAGCATTCGATAAGAAGGTCAAGCCTCGTGTGTTTCGAGAAGGTGACCTCGTGCTTAAGAAAGTCTTATCTTTCGCGCCCGATTCCAAGGGCAAGTGGACTCCAAACTACGAGGGTCCATATGTTGTTAAGAGAGCCTTTTCAGGCGGTGCATTGATGCTTACAACAATGGATGGGGAGGATTTCACTCGTCCTGTGAATTCAGATGCAGTCAAGAAATACTTTGCCTAGAAAAAAAAGTATATGCAAATGAAAAACAGAATAGCTCGCTAAGTTGAAAACCCGAAAGGGCGGCTTAAGCAAAAATGAGCGTCTCGGTGGAGAACCCGCAAGGGCGATCCAGGCAAAAGTTAGAGACATTGAAAAAAGAATATTTGCATCCCGCTAGATTGAGTACCTCACCCTGGGGCAATCTAGGCAAAAATTAGGGATTTGGCAAGTAACTGCATCCTGACAAGACTTTCTGTTCCGCAGCCGTCTTTTCGTCAGAGATTCTCGATTCGTCGTCAACTGAAGCTTCGAATACATCGAGATTCAAATTGGTAGAGAAAGGATCATTATGTTCAATGTAGCCCTCTTCCAATATATATCACTGATTTCAAATTTGTACAGATCTATGGAGTCTTGCCATTTGCAGGCTACCATTCCATCAAATCAATTTGAGCTTCTTATCCAATTATTTGCATTCTTATTTGTTTCAATTCAACAAATGTTTTGCATGTTTTAATTGATAAAATGTCATTGTTTTAAACAAATAAATTTTTTAAAATTGTTGTTTTAAACAAAGTGAACATTCACAATGATGAAAGGATACTTAAGAATTTCTCAGTGCTCTCCCAAGGGTGGCATGATTTCCGACAGGTAAGACATTTGTTCATATTCCTGGCATGGTTGTATCCTCTTTCTCCTGCTTTGTTGTTGGGGTTGTTCCCCAAGCAAAGTTGTTGTTGTGGGTTGGTCCCCAAGCAGAGTACTTGTTGAAGACTTCGTTTTCTTCTCCAGCTGTATTCTCCCCCCAGCATGGGTGTTTTCCTTTTGGTAGATTTGATAGGTGGTGGTTTGAAACCCCGGTACCCCGTCTCTCTCCAGTGCAGTCGCTAGCGGAGTTGTGGTTTCTCTCCTCAGCATGGTTGCTTTCTTTTTGAAGATTCAGTGGTTAGTGGATTGATATCCCGGTACTTTACCACTTTCCTCAGCGCAGTCACCTGCATATTTGTTGCTAGCTCCCCATCAGAACGTTTAGCCTTCAGCAAAGTAGTGATTACCATTCCTCCTTAGCAGTTGTTGATTTGTTTTTGGAAGGTGTAGCATTCAGTGGTTGATCCCCCCAGCTCTCCTCCATAGCCCCAATGGGTCCTTCAGTGGATGCCCTAGCCGCCAGTTGATTTGTGGTTTGGTGGATTGTATTTATGCAAAATCCCCAAAAGAGTTGGTATCCCCAACAGAGTCAGGATTGCATCTGTGATATTCCCCTCAGAGCCTCCGCCAGAGCTGGTATTCTCGACAGAGTTGCTTTTGTGGCAGTTTCTGCTTGTTGAAATCTCTGTTGCCCCAGTAGGGTCAGTTGGTGGTCTAGCATCCAGAGATTGGGTTGATTTTCTGATTGCTCTTGATCCTCAGTAGAGTGGCTTGGTGCAGAATCTACTTGTGTGATCTGTTTTTCCTTCAGTGGGTGTATTCCCGATGGGGTGACTATTTTGTGTTCTCCCCAGGTAGAGTTGCTTGTGCAGTAGATTCTACATGGATGACCTGTTCTCCCTTTGTGGGTTGTTCCCCAGTGGAGTTGTGTGGAGTTGCTTTCGTTGTAGTTCTCGCTTGTGCAGTGAACTTTTGATACTGAGGATTCCCCTGCAGATATCTTGGGATTTCTCCATTTCCCCAACAGATTTGTCTTTGTGGTCGTTGTTGCCTGTTGTGACTTTCTGTTCTCCAGTTGGGTTGATTGTTGATCCATCACTCAGAGATTTTGTGATATTTCTGATTTTTTTTGCCTCCCCGCAGATCTTTTCTTTTCAGCATGTAGATCTCCAACAGTTTGGCTTTCCAGTTGGTGTTCCCTCTGGAAGTGTAGTACCGGGCGTTTGATCCCTGGGCCTGTTTGTGTTAGATATGTCTGTTTTGTCAGCATTCATCAAACATAAATCACGCATATTCATGCATATTCATAAAACATTCAGATATTCCTGTTGCATTTTTTGCCATATATCTCTTGTTTGTTGTCTCCTGCTATGGGTTTTATAGATCTCCAATAGATCTCCCCAAGCAGATGTCGGGCGTTTAAATCTCTCCATATAGAGTCAGCCCATAAGCAGAAAGTGTCTGTCTTTCCTTCTGCAGTTCCCCACTGAGATTATCCTCGTGGATGACGGTTTCTTCCGTTTCCTCCCAACACATATATTGGGACGAATTTTCCTATTGAGTTATATCCTCATAGGATGAGTCTTGATTCAGTCTGTCTGTTCGGATTGATCCCGAATAGACCATTTGTCAACTGTTTCTCGTGCTTCCCTGTGGAAATAAATGAATGAATTGCCCAGTAACCGGCATTAATTCTTTTATCCCCAGCGGAATCTCTTGTGGGCCTCTACCCTCATACCGGTAGTTGTAAGTCCTATGTTCCCTCTTCTTGGCGGAATTTGTGGTTATATACCTTTTATTCCTCAGCCAGAGTTTTGGTTTTCTACCCAGTATTCGGTGGTTGTAAATCCTAGTTTTTCTGCTCTTCAGCAGTTTGTGGTTTGTTATAAACCCTATCTTGTGCCCGTGCGGAATTGTGATTATTTCATTCCCACGCGGAAGTTGTGGTCTTCTGCCCCGTATTCGGTAGATGTAAACCCTAAATCTTTTTATCCTCATCAGAGTTGTTGGCTACTACCCCGTATTCGGTAGTTGTAAGTCATATCTCTTTTCCCCTAGCAGAGGTAACCTTTGTGGTTCAGTCTAGTTGTTGGTGGATTTTGTGGTCTTCTACCCAGTATTCGGTAGTTGTAAATCCTATGTTGTTGTGGTTTTATTCCCAACAGAGTCTGTGCTTTTTGTGGATAGCTGCCGGATGCTAGCAACCCTATCCCCAGCCAGTATTTTGGTCTTCTACCCCGTATTCGGTAGTTGTAAACCCTAATTTCTCCCCTTTGCATAGTTAACCTTATTGTTCATCCTAACCGATGATGGTTACTCTTTGTGGTTATCTTCATTCAGTGTTCGATGTTGATATTCCCTTCTTGCTTCTGGATAAAATCCGGTTGCTAGCAATTGTATCCCCAGCAATCTTCTGGATCATTGCCGTATGCTTGCAATGTTATCCCCTTTGAAGTCGCCAGCAAGTCCTTGTGGATAATGGCTGTTTATGCAATTCATCCCCGGATCATTGATTTTGTATCAATGTATCCCTAGTGAGTCTTCTTTCATTTACCCGTTTGCTTGGTAGTGATTGTTGCTCCCTTTGATTGGTCATCATTATATACCTAGTTTTGGTATCCCGATGCCTTTCTTTTCGGTTGATTTATCCTTTATTAACCCAGTAACCGGTTGTGGATAATCTTCCATGCGAGTGTGTTATCCACATTCTGACGGTAATGGATAATATATCTCATGCACTCTTCATTCGAAGCCTGTTGTGTTTCCCTAGTCGAGTAAGATTCGTTTTTCCTTCATGGAATCGAATATTCTTTATTTCTTGGATAATTGTCGGATGCTTGCAATTTATCCCTTTGAGTTATCTTTCGTTTACCTTGTTGCTTGGTATCGATTGTCTCTCTTTTTGGTTGGTCACCTATTATATGCCCTAACCGGTATCTCTGGTGTCTTTTCCTTTCGAGTATATTATTCACGTTCTGACGGTAATGAATAATATATCTCTTTCGCTCTTTGGTTGGAATCCTTTGTTGATCTTCCCCAGTAGAGTAAGATTCATATTCTTTGTAGAATCGAATATCCATCCTTTAACAAGTTTGTGTTTTGGATGATGAGTGTTTTGGCATATATACCAATTCAAGTTTCGGTAGGACACCTATTATATACCTTGGTATCCCTGGTGTTTCCTTTCATGCGAGTATATTATCTACGTTCTGACGGTAATAGATAATATGTCTCATGCGAGTATTCTATCCACGTTCTGACGATAATGGATATTATATCTCATGCACTCTTTGGGTTTGTGTCCCAAGTTGAGTAAGATTCGTTTTCCTGTTGAGGATTCGAATGTCCATCCTGTAAGTCGATTTGCTTTTTCAAGCCCTCCTTTCGGATGATGAGTGTTTTGGCATATATACCAATTCACGTTTTCGGTAGGTCACCTATTATATACCCAGTAACCGGTATCCCTGGTGTTCCTTCCTTTCTGCTCCCTATTATGACCTTGGTCCCCTGTGGAGTCAGATTTTCCTGAGTTGATGTACCTTTTTCAGGTCTTTCTCAGATGTTTGGTTGATTGATATCTCTCACCCTTGTACCGGTCTTAGATATTCATTCTTCCTGAGTTTGTTACCCATATACCGGTAACACCTCATTTCTCTGTTGCTTCTCCAGGAGAGTCTCTTTGTTAGACCTTCTCCAGTAGAGTTTCCGTTGTGATTTTACCCTTTTGCTGTATTGGCGTTTCCCCAATATATGCAATTTTTCCCGGCAGGGAGGTTCTTTGTGAATCGTTCCTTAGTCCGAATACGGATTTTTTATCCGAAGTATCCTTTGTGGATAATTTGAGTCAGCTTGTGTCTTTCCATTGGATGTGCTTATTCCTTTGGAATTCTTTTCTTTTCCCTGTTTGAGTCCTTCACTCCCCAGTGAGGTCTCCAGTCCAGTCGTGTTCTGTTCACACAGTGTCAGTTTTACCCTAATTCAGAGTCGTGTCCTGCTCGCGCACTCTTTTTCTTTCTATCCTCAATAAGAGTCCCCGCAAGAGTCCTGTTAGAGTCTCTGTTCCTGGTGAGTGTATTACTCCGATGGATTGTCTTTTCTTCTGTGTGAACTATATCCCCACAGAGTTTGTGTTTGCATGCATACATCTGCATCATGAGGTCTCTTAGGGACCAAAATTCGTCTCATTGCTCTTATTTAAGCCCATTCTACCGCGTCGAGATGAAGATTTCTAAACTTCACTTCTCCGGCTAGAATGACCTTAAATAGGGGCATCTGTAAGACCCCAATTTTGTCCCTAAGATCCCTCATGGCATCATATCATATCATATCATTGCCTCAAGGATCATTGTGCACCTTGCCTCCTTCCCTGTGGGTGGGTTATTCTTTTGAGAGTGATTTCTTGATCACCAAGCATATTTTGCATTTGTATATCATTGCTTTTCACTTGTTCACTAACCAAAAGTACAAAAATATGTCATCTAACCTTGTTACTTGCAGATGAAGTAATCACAGGTCAAAGGCAGTCTATGAGCAATAGATGGTGGCCATTCTTGAGAATTTGGGCACCATATTCATTAATCAAGAGCTCACATGAGCTATGACATCATTTTGAATCAAAATCCCAAGTGGTAGAGGCTTGAATCTCATCAAGGCATTCTTCAGTCAACTGAAGCCCTAGGCAGTCAACTGCAAAGTCAACTGTGATTTTTGGAGGTGGGAAGTGATGGGAAATACTTCATTCATGTTCAAACAAGTGTCATTTGACATTTCAAACATCAACATTGAAGAAAATAAAGTCAGATGAAAACTTTCCAAAAATAGAAAGTGACCTATAATTTGAATTTGCCAAAAATGAAAAGGTTTTCTCCTCAAGATTACATGACCAAAAATGCTTCAAATGAAATTTTGTTGAACATGAAAGTTGTAGATCTTTCTCTCCCATTTCCAAAATGTCAAAGATCTTGAATTTCTCATGTGTGGTTGAAGAGATATGATCAAAACATGGCAAGGTGTACATGGAGCTTCAAACATGCATAACTTCTCAACCAAATGGCCAAATGGAGTGGTTCTTTTTGTAACATTTCTCTCTTGATCTCTACTATCCAATTCATGCATCATATTCCATGCATTTTGATCACAAAAATATTGGCATTTTCATTTGAATTTTGGAGGGAAAATCCAAATTCAAAAATTGTGCATTGCCTTCACTTCCCACCATTGGCATTTGATTCAAAATCACATTTTAAGTGCATTTCCACCAGAACACGTGCACTGTAGCATTGGCATGCATGCATAAAGGGTGCTTTGGCCAATTTGCATAAACACTTCAATTTCACTAATCCCTTGGCATTCGCTTAAGCATGATTAACAAGCATCATTAGGAGAGCATATATAATCATAATCCTAACAGAATTCTGTAACCACAATTCACAAATCTCAAATCTAGAAATTTCTCTCCAATTTTCTCTCAACTTTTTCATCCAAATTCTTCATAAGCATTGCCTTGTTCTTGATTTGTTCATCATCCACAAGCATCATTGAAGGTTTTGGAAGCAAGATCTAGAAGAATTGAGCTGATTCGAGGACTGTTGAACCTTGCATCCATTAATGGCAGTTGAAGATTCAAGAGAGATCAAGCACTGTTGAGCTATTATTCTTCATCCATTCATTCATCTAAGCATTGGAGAACATCTGTTTCAGCTTTCCAGGACCTGAATCGAGCCATTCCACTTCTGTTGCTTCTTGAAGGTCAGAACTCGATTGCTTCCATTCATGAAATTATTGTGTGCTTATGGTAGATCTTTGAATGTGGAGTATACTGAGCTTTAGATCCATGATTTTCGTGGAGAAATGACATAGTTATTGTAGTTTAAAGTTTAATGGATGAAACTTCATTTGCTTGGATCTTTTAATACATGTTGATTTAGAACAAATTAGGTATGGCATGATGATGTATGTGAGAAGACGAGTCCATTGATATGCGCATTATGAATTTCTGTGGATGTTTGTTCTTGAGGATGATGAACACGAAGAACATGCATGAATGTTAGGGTTTTAGATTTCCAGAATGCCTTTGATCTGTCCAAGCGCTGTTTGCATGTGTTTTGTTGTTTTTTGCTCATGCATTGGTCCACATCCGCATATGCGTGGCCGTTTGATTGGTCCGGAGCGTTTGCCTTTGCCATGTAGATTAATGAAGCGCTGCGTTTTGGCAGCCAGCGCACTTCATTCAAAATATTCACACGGTTCGATCCCAGCCTGAGACATTTCCAAATTATGCCTTTGCCTATTATTTCATTTCCTTCATCCATGTTCATGCCATGCTATTTCATGATTTTTAATTTTTCATTCACTTCAAAAATTCATAACTCCATAAATAATGATCCAAATGACCTGGGAATTTTTGCATGTTGTTCCTCATGATTTCTAGTTTTTTATGACTATTTTTCCAGAAATTGTGCACGCATGAAGAATGTTTTGGCTTAGGGATTGTGTATGTGTGTGCTATCTTGCACCTTGCTTACCATTTTCTTTGTGAAATAATGATGGTTGATTCAATGAATGTGAAAATGGACATGCTTAAACTAGACATCCTAATTGACCTTTTGGTGTTGAGTTTGCATTTTTAGTATTTTTGGTTGTTGAGTTATGATCTGATTAATGTAGGTGTGACAATGTGTTTCACACCTTTGCTTGCTCAATTTGTTGATTTTCTTTTCCATGCCAACTAAATGCCAAATGATGTGATTTTTTGCATGTTGCTTCTCCTGGATGTTAGGATTAATCATGATTTTTTGTAGAATTTTAGGGTTCATTTCTGATTTGTTTGGGATTTTTCTTTCTGGATTGTCATGTTTGAACTTTTGATGAGTGTTGAACTTCAATGATTTGGGAAATGCTTATGCTTTATTATATGAACTTGAAATTTTGCACATTGATTCTAGACACTTTGAAGTTTATTGTGGCTTTGGTTTGAGTCATTTATCATTTGTCATCTCTGTTTTAGGATTGCCTTAAGTTGATGTATCAATTTGTGCCTCCATTGAGCTTGTTTTTGCTTGCCTTGCCTTGATGAATTTTATTACCATGCTTAAACTTGTCCAAATGCCTTGATTTTTTTGTGTGTTGATCATTTGATGTGTCCTGTTTAGCCTTGATTTTTCTTGAGATTTATGGAACCATTTTTGGATTGATGTGCATTTGTTCATTCTGATGTCACAATGTGCTTCCAACTTGCATACCTTGCCTTCAATTGATCATAAAATGCATTTTGTAAATGATATTGATGTGAGACTTTCTGCTATGTGTCAATAATTGTTTGAAGTTTCATCATGTCAATTTTCATGTTCTGTTTTGAATTATTTCTCCCCCTTTGACCCTAGGCCTTGTCCTAGTGGTTTGCCTCTCATGTTTGAAGCTTTGTTTCAGGTTGCACATGCAAGTTACACAATTGATGATGCCTCATCTTGAGAGCATTTGATATTTGCTTTTGCTCACTAATGTGTGTTTTGTAGGTTGATGTTGATTTAATTGAGATTCACTTGTGGCTTATGCCTTTGCCTATATTGGTTGTCTGTTGCATTAACTGTTGGTTGGTTGTCTGTATAGCAAAACTTACCCCATTCCAGTTGACTTTAAAGTCTAACCCTTGCTTGAGCCTAATCGCTTGTATATAGTGTGTGCTAACTGAATCATTGATTGCTTATCGGTTCATCTGTACATGTTTGCTTGTTTGCCTTTGTGCATTTATCATCATTAATTGTTCATTAGTGCATGATCATCATTTCATATCTTTGTGACACATCTTTGTTTGTCCATTGAGGAATCAATTGTAAGTCCATTTATTGGCCATTGTTCCTATGATTTGGAAGGGATTGAGTGTAAGACCATTTCATTGGCCACTTATGTCCTCTTTGCTTAATGCTTTTGTTTGTTTGTTGTATGTGAGGATTCAATTGTAAGTCCATGTTGTTGGCATTTGTTTTCCCATGATCATCTGCTGGAGATTAGAGTAAGCCCAGATAGATTGGCATCTGATATCCATGTTTTGTTTTGCTTTAGGAGATTGGTATAAGTCCAGATAGATTGGCATCTGATATCCATGTTTTGTTTTGCCTTGTGAGATTGGTATAAGTCCATTGATTGGCATCCGGTATCATCGTTTTGTCTTAGGAGATTGGTGTAAATCCATTGATTGGTATCCGGTATCCACCTTTGTTTGTGAGATTGGTATAAGTCCATTGATTGGCATCCGGTATCACCTTGCTTTGCTCATTTGTTACTTGCTTTGTCGCCTCATTCCAAAGGACACACTTGAATCATCTTCCATATGATTTCAAGAGGTGAACCTCTAAGAAGTTTTACTTCCTCACCCTTCCATTTTTGTGTGTGTTTCCAAAACTCCCTTTTCACATGTTAATTCAAAAACTTTGACATCTATTGTGCAAACATTATCATCTCTTTTCAAATTAGAAACCTAGGCTTTAGGCCTTTGACTTTTCAAACTCCATTTCATAATATTTCTTTGAATTGAATTCTAATCATACTTTGACCACTCCTTTATGAATAAATCCTAATTGGTTAATCCAACTCATTCAATTGTTTTGTGGCTTTGTCCATTCTTGATAAGTTTTCATGCATTAGCCATAGGTTTGATTTATCCTAGTTGGTTGATATTAATCTCACCTTCTTGTCCTTAGTGATTGAATTGTAAGACTTCCTTGCTTATTATAGGGTTAACCCCTCACTAGCAAGTTGAAGCTGTTCTCGCATGGTGGACTTGTTGTTTGTATAAGGTTGAGTTTTCTCCCGTGGATAACGAAAGACCTTAGGGCTTTTGTTTTAAAATTAACCCACTCATATTTTGGAAATCTTTTAGCCGAACTACGGCGTTTTGATCCTTACCTTTTCATGGAAAGGTACGTAGGCAACGGGTTCATCCGTTCAAACACAAAAATAATAAATTGTATATTCTTTTCTCATCTTCCCAATCATGTTTGCATAATATGTCATAAACAAATAAACTTTTTATACAACAAGTGTGAAAAGGGCTCCCTAGGAGTACCTAGGACGTTTTGGGTGCCTAACACCTTCCCATTGCGTAATTTACCCCTTACCCAGATTCTCTGATCTTTTCATTAGTTTTATGCGTGTAAAACTTCTTAGGCTTTTGTTCGCTTTTTAGCCAATCCTTTGGATAAATAAAAGTGCGGTGGCGACTCGATTCTTTGTATGCTTTGCTTTTGATTTAGTCAATAAATCATAAAGTGACGAATACACCGCTACAGAAAAGTGCCGACTCTGCTGGGGATTCATTTACTTGGTGGTATTGCCTACTTTTCACCCTTGTTGTATGATATTGTTTATTTGTTATGTGACATATTTTTGTACAATTTGGGATTACTGTATTGATTGTAATGTTTGAATTGCTTGATATACAATTGTTGTTTGCTTGGTGATCTCTGTGAGATGAGTTTTATACCCGAACTCGAGTGCACCTTAGGATAGGAGAAAGGCATAGTCTTGTCGACTTGTGTGGAGTATTCCTTAGCAACTTGACTTGCGAGTCCATTCACTTGGTGGAGGTCATGTTGGATTAATAATGTCACGCAAGTCATTTGTGGTTAGGCATTATTCTTTTAACATGCGCCTTAGAAGCCAAGGACCTTAGTTTACCAAGCCCATCTTGGCCTATTTTTAGGACGTAGTGCGGAAGTCGTTCAGATGTAAGATCTGATGCGATTGTTACGTGATACTACACTCATAAGAGTCTCTCTTGAGAATATTTCTGGAATACGAGTATTCGTTCCTCCGATAATATTCGAAAGATGGGATGATGACTATGGGAATCTCTGGTAGAACATGTTCGGCAGGTTTAAACCATAGTACACTCCCTTTGGGTGGTTCTTAACCGAGACTCCATGCTCGTGACTCTCAACAAACCCGTGATTCATAGTTGAGTCGTTCAGACATCCTTAATATCAATGGAACTTGGGTGTTGATAAGGTGTAAACCATAATCCACCAAAATGGATGATTGATATTAAGGATGATTGAGTCGGTTCATGTATTGTTAATATCAATGGAACTTGGGTGTCGATAAGGTGAAAACCATAATCCACCAAAATGGATGATTGATATTAAGGATAATACGAGCTATCCCATGACCTTTGTCTGGTGTGCTTTGCTTGATCCTTGAGTGTGATTGTTGCATTCATGCATTCATGCATTCATCTGCACCCATATCATCAAAAAATGAGAATTCTTTTTTTCAGGGAACTTAAGGGGTTTCTTTGCAAAAAATTTCAGATATGGAAAGACAAAGAATTATCCAATGAGATATTTCCAGATGCAATAAATGCTTAATATTTTCAAAGTTTGCGAATAAAACCCTCGAGTTCCTTTGAAATGAAAACAAAGCATATGCACAAACACTTCATGCATCATTTGCATAAGCAGGTGTTTGTTCCGGTCTCCCGTCCTGTGGTCTGATCCCTGTTGCTCTTCATTTATTTTGAAGATGCACTGATTCGCCGGTACTATACCAGAGCCACCTCTGCCAGATAGATGGATCATCTAGAGTAAGAGAGCTATGAACTCAAGGAGGAATTTGCTAGACTGAGTGTTGTGGATGGATTTATTCCTGGTTAGCCATTTGTCTTCCTTCTCATACATTGATGCTGAGGATGAAGTTGGAACGCCTTTCCAAGCTTTGTCTATTGCTGAGCCGATTAAGAAGAAGTCTGCTTCATTTGCTTCCTATCGTGATGCGAAACTGGCCATTGAATGTGGTGCAGTTGCTGGTTTATGAAAAATGATCGAGCTCGAAGATAATAAGTCCCGGGCTGGCATTGGCTATTCTTCTGGGGTCTTTAATGAGAAAGGACTATTCAAGAGTGGAGGTTTCATCCATGCTGATCAACCTGAAGAAGCTGCTGCTATTCTGGAAGAGGATGCAGAGGACTTGGGCAACTTTGTCATACCTGGTGGTGTCTGCCACAATTGGGTCGCTGTAGATGTTCCTACAGTCATTCATAGATCAGAGTAATGGTTCACTTTGTTCAAAACCCTTCTCCCATGCCAAAAGGAGAAGTGATGACATTGTTGGCAAAGCATATATACAATGATATTTTCATTCAATTAATGCATTGTTAAACATTGGTTTTTCCATTTGTTTTCACTTTTTGCTTTTGCATGAAATCAGTGATCACAAAAAACCCTAAAAACAAGAATAAAAGAAATCTTTTCCATCTGCATAATGGTTTGCTTGTTTAAATTCTCAAGTTTTTTTATTAACCAAAATCATCATGCAGGTTGATTCTAAAACCCGTTGAACATAATGATCCAACGCCATCTCCCAATTTTGAATTCCCTGTATTTGAGGCAGAGGAAGATGATGTTGAAGAGATTCCTGATGAGATTACCCGTCTCCTTGAGCACGAGAAGAAGATCATTCAGCCGCATCTCGAGGATCTGGAAACAGTTAACTTGGGGTCTGAGGATTGTGTTCGTATGGTGAAGATTGGGGCACTTCTTGAAGAGTCTGTCAAGAAGAGGTTGATCAGTTTGCTACGAGAATATTCCGATATCTTTGCTTGGTCGTATGAAGACATGCCGGGTCTAGATACAGATATTGTGCAACATTTCCTGCCTTTGAAGCCTGAGTGCGTGCCTGTGAAGCAGAAGCTCAGAAGAACTCATCCAGATATGGCAGTGAAGATCAAAGAGGAAGTTCAGAAGCAAATTGATACGGGGTTTCTGGTGACTTCTACATATCCTCTATGGGTGGCCAATATTGTGCCTGTGCCTAAGAAAGACGGAAAAGTCCGTATGTGTGTTGATTACCGTGATTTGAATAAGGCTAGTCCGAAAGATGATTTCCCTCTACCACATATTGATATGTTGGTAGACAATACAGCTAAATTCAAAGTCTTTTCGTTTATGGACGGTTTTTCCGCTTATAATCAAATCAAGATGGCACCCGAAGATATGGAGAAGACAACATTCATCACACCTTGGGGAACATTCTGTTAACGAGTGATGCCCTTCGGTTTGAAGAACGCCGGAGCCACGTATCAACGTGCTATAACTACCTTGTTTCATGATATGATGCACAAGGAGATAGAGGTCTATGTTGATGACATGATTGCTAAGTCCCGAACGGAAGTTGAACATGTTGAGCATTTGTTGAAGCTTTTTCAGCGTTTGAGGAAGTTTAGACTTCGTCTGAATCCTAACAAATGTACATTTGGAGTCTGTTCCGGCAAGTTGTTGGGTTTTGTTGTCAGCGAGAGAGGTATTGAAGTTGATCCTGCAAAGGTCAAAGCAATACAAGAGATGCCTGCACCCAAAACTGAGAAGCAAGTCCGAGGTTTTCTTGGCCACTTGAACTATATTTCCAGATTTATATCCCACATGACTGCCACATGTGCGCCGATATTCAAGCTCCTTCGGAAAGATCAGTCTCATGATTGGGCCGAGGATTTCCAGAAAGCTTTCGACAGTATCAAAGAGTATCTGTCTGAACCTCCGATCTTGTCTCCTCCTGTGGAAGGAAGACCTCTGATTATGTATCTGACTGTTCTTGAAGACTCGATGGGTTGTGTACTCGGTCAACAAGATGAATCAGGGAAGAAGGAATCTGCTATCTACTACCTCAGTAAGAAGTTTACTGATTGTGAGTCTCGATACTCAATGCTTGAGAAGACGTGTTGTGCTTTGGCTTGGGCTGCTAAGTGTTTGCGCCAGTACATGATAAATCATACAACTTGGTTGATATCCAGAATGGATCCAATCAAGTATATTTTCGAGAAGCCTGCTTTAACCGGGAGGATTGCCCGTTGGCAGATGTTGTTATCTGAGTATGATATCGAGTATCGAGCTCAGAAAGCTATCAAAGGTAGTATCTTGGCTGACCATTTAGCGCACCATCCGATTGAAGATCATCAGTCTGTTCAGTACGACTTCCCTGATGAGGAGATTTTGTATTTGAAAATGAAAGATTGTGATGAGCCTACACTTGATGAAGGTCCAGAGCCTGGTTCCAGATGGACGATGGTGTTTGATGGCGCTGTGAATCAGTACAGAAATGGAATTGGGGCAGTAATCATTACTCCTCATGGCACGCATATTCCGCTTACAGCAAGGCTAACTTTCAAATGCACGAATAATATGGCTGAGTTTGAGGCCTGTATTATGGGATTGGAAGAGTGTATTGATTTGAGAATCAAGCATCTCGATGTGTATGGTGATTCGGCCCTGGTTGTCAATCAGATCAAGGGTGAATGGGAGACGAATCAGCCAGGTCTCATTCGGTATAGAGATTATGCAAGGAGGATTTCAACGTTCTTCACAGAAGTTGACTTTCATCATATTCCTCGAGAGGATAATCGGATGGCAGATGCTCTTGCTACACTTGCTTCCATGATTGTGGTCAAGTATTAGAATGAAGTTCCCAACATTGCCGTGATGCGCTTGGATAGACCAGCTCACGTGTTTGTAGTTGAAGAAGTGAATGATGATAAGCCTTGGTATTTTGATATCAAGAATTTCCTCCAGAACTAGGACTACCCGCCTGGGGCATCTGTGAAAGATAGGGAAACTTTGAGTAGGTTGTAAGGCAGTTTCAACCTTAGTGGTGAAGTGCTTTATAAAAGAAATTTTGACATGGTTTTGCTCAGATGCGTGGATAGACACGAAGCAAACCTGTTGATGACTGAGGTCCATGAGGGTTCATTTGGTACTCATTCCAATGGACATGCCATGGCTAGAAAGATGTTGAGAGCAGGCTACTATTGGCTGACAATGGAGTCTGACTGCTGCAAATATGTGAAGAAATGTCATAAGTGTCAGATTTATGCGGATAAGATTCATATTCCTCCGACACTTCTGAATGTGATTTCATCACCATGGCCTTTCTCTATGTGGGGAATCGACATGATCGGCATGATTGAATCGAAAGCGTCCAATGGGCACAAGTTTATTCTCGTAGCAATTGATTACTTCACCAAATGGGTTGAAGCCGCTTCGTATGCGAATGTGACCAGGCAGGTGGTTGTGAAGTTTATCAAAAACCAGTTGGTTTGCCGTTATGGTGTGCCGGATAAGATCATTACTGATAATTGATCTAATTTGAATAATAAGATGATGGATGAGTTGTGCGCTGAGTTCAAGATTGCACACCATAACTCCTCTCCTTACAGACCAAAGATGAATGGGGCTGTTGAAGCTTCTAATAAGAATATCAAGAGGATTATCCAGAAGATGACAGTTACGTACAAAGATTGGCATGAGATGTTGCCATTTGCTTTGCATGGTTATCGTACATCCGTCCGCACTTCAACAGGGGCAACCCCTTTCTCTCTTGTTTACGGCATGGAGGCTGTTCTCCCATTAGAGGTGGAGATCCCATCAATGAGAGTCTTGATGGAAGCCAAGTTGACTGATGCTGAATGGATTCAGAGTCGTTATGACCAACTGAATTTGATTGAAGAGAAGCGATTGACTGCCATGTGTCATGGTCAGTTGTATCAGCAGAGAATGAAGAAAACATTCGATAAGAAGGTCAAGCCTCGTGTGTTTCGAGAAGGTGACCTCGTGCTCAAGAAAGTCTTGTCTTTCGCGCCCGATTCCAAGGGCAAGTGGACTCCAAACTACGAGGGTCCATATGTTGTTAAGAGAGCCTTTTCAGGCGGTGCATTGATGCTTATAACAATGGATGGGGAGGATTTCACTCGTCCTGTGAATTCAGATGCAGTCAAGAAATACTTTGCCTAGAAAAAAAAGTATATGCAAATGAAAAACAGAATAGCTCGCTAAGTTGAAAACCCGAAAGGGCGGCTTAAGCAAAAATGAGCGTCTCGGTGGAGAACCCGCAAGGGCGATCCAGGCAAAAGTTAGAGACATTGAAAAAAGAATATTTGCATCCCGCTAGATTGAGTACCTCACCCTGGGGCAATCTAGGCAAAAATTAGGGATTTGGCAAGTAACTGCATCCTGACAAGACTTTCTGTTCCGCAGCCGTCTTTTCGTTAGAGATTCTCGATTCGTCGTCAACTGAAGCTTCGAATACATCGAGATTCAAATTGGTAGAGAAAGGATCATTATGTTCAATGTAGCCCTCTTCCAATATATATCACTGATTTCAAATTTGTACAGATCTATGGAGTCTTGCCATTTGCAGGCTACCATTCCATCAAATCAATTTGAGCTTCTTATCCAATTATTTGCATTCTTATTTGTTTCAATTCAACAAATGTTTTGCATGTTTTAATTGATAAAATGTCATTGTTTTAAACAAATAAATTTTTTAAAATTGTTGTTTTAAACAAAGTGAACATTCACAATGATGAAAGGATACTTAAGAATTTCTCAGTGCTCTCCCAAGGGTGGCATGATTTCCGACAGGTAAGACATTTGTTCATATTCCTGGCATGGTTGTATCCTCTTTCTCCTGCTTTGTTGTTGGGGTTGTTCCCCAAGCAAAGTTGTTGTTGTGGGTTGGTCCCCAAGCAGAGTACTTGTTGAAGACTTCGTTTTCTTCTCCAGCTGTATTCTCCCCCCAGCATGGGTGTTTTCCTTTTGGTAGATTTGATAGGTGGTGGTTTGAAACCCCGGTACCCCGTCTCTCTCCAGTGCAGTCGCTAGCGGAGTTGTGGTTTCTCTCCTCAGCATGGTTGCTTTCTTTTTGAAGATTCAGTGGTTAGTGGATTGATATCCCGGTACTTTACCACTTTCCTCAGCGCAGTCACCTGCATATTTGTTGCTAGCTCCCCATCAGAACGTTTAGCCTTCAGCAAAGTAGTGATTACCATTCCTCCTCAGCAGTTGTTGATTTGTTTTTGGAAGGTGTAGCATTCAGTGGTTGATCCCCCTAGCTCTCCTCCATAGCCCCAATGGGTCCTTCAGTGGATGCCCTAGCCGCCAGTAGATTTGTGGTTTGGTGGATTGTATTTATGCAAAATCCCCAAAAGAGTTGGTATCCCCAACAGAGTCAGGATTGCATCTGTGATATTCCCCTCAGAGCCTCCGCCAGAGCTGGTATTCTCGACAGAGTTGCTTTTGTGGCAGTTTCTACTTGTTGAAATCTCTGTTGCCCCAGTAGGGTCAGTTGGTGGTCTAGCATCCAGAGATTGGGTTGATTTTCTGATTGCTCTTGATCCTCAGTAGAGTGGCTTGGTGCAGAATCTACTTGTGTGATCTGTTTTTCCTTCAGTGGGTGTATTCCCGATGGGGTGACTATTTTGTGTTCTCCCCAGGTAGAGTTGCTTGTGCAGTAGATTCTACATGGATGACCTGTTCTCCCTTTGTGGGTTGTTCCCCAGTGGAGTTGTGTGGAGTTGCTTTCGTTGTAGTTCTCGCTTGTGCAGTGAACTTTTGATACTGAGGATTCCCCTGCAGATATCTTGGGATTTCTCCATTTCCCCAACAGATTTGTCTTTGTGGTCGTTGTTGCCTGTTGTGACTTTCTGTTCTCCAGTTGGGTTGATTGTTGATCCATCACTCAGAGATTTTGTGATATTTCTGATTTTTTTTGCCTCCCCGCAGATCTTTTCTTTTCAGCATGTAGATCTCCAGCAGTTTGGCTTTCCAGTTGGTGTTCCCTCTGGAAGTGTAGTACCAGGCGTTTGATCCCTGGGCCTGTTTGTGTTAGATATGTCTGTTTTGTCAGCATTCATCAAACATAAATCACGCATATTCATGCATATTCATAAAACATTCAGATATTCATGTTGCATTTTTTGCCATATATCTCTTGTTTGTTGTCTCCTGCTATGGGTTTTATAGATCTCCAATAGATCTCCCCAAGCAGATGTCGGGCGTTTAAATCTCTCCATATAGAGTCAGCCCATAAGCAGAAAGTGTCTGTCTTTCCTTCTGCAGTTCCCCACTGAGATTATCCTCGTGGATGACGGTTTCTTCCGTTTCCTCCCAACACATATATTGGGACGAATTTTCCTATTGAGTTATATCCTCATAGGATGAGTCTTGATTCAGTCTGTCTGTTCGGATTGATCCCGAATAGACCATTTGTCAACTGTTTCTCGTGCTTCCCTGTGGAAATAAATGAATGAATTGCCCAGTAACCGGCATTAATTCTTTTATCCCCAGCGGAATCTCTTGTGGGCCTCTACCCTCATACCGGTAGTTGTAAGTCCTATGTTCCCTCTTCTTGGCGGAATTTGTGGTTATATACCTTTTATTCCTCAGCCAGAGTTTTGGTTTTCTACCCAGTATTCGGTGGTTGTAAATCCTAGTTTTTCTGCTCTTCAGCAGTTTGTGGTTTGTTATAAACCCTATCTTGTGCCCGTGCGGAATTGTGATTATTTCATTCCCACGCGGAAGTTGTGGTCTTCTGCCCCGTATTCGGTAGATGTAAACCCTAAATCTTTTTATCCTCATCAGAGTTGTTGGCTACTACCCCGTATTCGGTAGTTGTAAGTCATATCTCTTTTCCCCTAGCAGAGGTAACCTTTGTGGTTCAGTCTAGTTGTTGGTGGATTTTGTGGTCTTCTACCCAGTATTCGGTAGTTGTAAATCCTATGTTGTTGTGGTTTTATTCCCAACAGAGTCTGTGCTTTTTGTGGATAGCTGCCGGATGCTAGCAACCCTATCCCCAGCCAGTATTTTGGTCTTCTACCCCGTATTCGGTAGTTGTAAACCCTAATTTCTCCCCTTTGCATAGTTAACCTTATTGTTCATCCTAACCGATGATGGTTACTCTTTGTGGTTATCTTCATTCAGTGTTCGATGTTGATATTCCCTTCTTGCTTCTGGATAAAATCCGGTTGCTAGCAATTGTATCCCCAGCAATCTTCTGGATCATTGCCGTATGCTTGCAATGTTATCCCCTTTGAAGTCGCCAGCAAGTCCTTGTGGATAATGGCTGTTTATGCAATTCATCCCCGGATCATTGATTTTGTATCAATGTATCCCTAGTGAGTCTTCTTTCATTTACCCGTTTGCTTGGTAGTGATTGTTGCTCCCTTTGATTGGTCATCATTATATACCTAGTTTTGGTATCCCGATGCCTTTCTTTTCGGTTGATTTATCCTTTATTAACCCAGTAACCGGTTGTGGATAATCTTCCATGCGAGTGTGTTATCCACATTCTGACGGTAATGGATAATATATCTCATGCACTCTTCATTCGAAGCCTGTTGTGTTTCCCTAGTCGAGTAAGATTCGTTTTTCCTTCATGGAATCGAATATTCTTTATTTCTTGGATAATTGTCGGATGCTTGCAATTTATCCCTTTGAGTTATCTTTCGTTTACCTTGTTGCTTGGTATCGATTGTCTCTCTTTTTGGTTGGTCACCTATTATATGCCCTAACCGGTATCTCTGGTGTCTTTTCCTTTCGAGTATATTATTCACGTTCTGACGGTAATGAATAATATATCTCTTTCGCTCTTTGGTTGGAATCCTTTGTTGATCTTCCCCAGTAGAGTAAGATTCATATTCTTTGTAGAATCGAATATCCATCCTTTAACAAGTTTGTGTTTTGGATGATGAGTGTTTTGGCATATATACCAATTCAAGTTTCGGTAGGACACCTATTATATACCTTGGTATCCCTGGTGTTTCCTTTCATGCGAGTATATTATCTACGTTCTGACGGTAATAGATAATATGTCTCATGCGAGTATTCTATCCACGTTCTGACGATAATGGATATTATATCTCATGCACTCTTTGGGTTTGTGTCCCCAGTTGAGTAAGATTCGTTTTCCTGTTGAGGATTCGAATGTCCATCCTGTAAGTCGATTTGCTTTTTCAAGCCCTCCTTTCGGATGATGAGTGTTTGGCATATATACCAATTCACGTTTTCGGTAGGTCACCTATTATATACCCAGTAACCGGTATCCCTGGTGTTCCTTCCTTTCTGCTCCCTATTATGACCTTGGTCCCCTGTGGAGTCAGATTTTCCTGAGTTGATGTACCTTTTTCAGGTCTTTCTCAGATGTTTGGTTGATTGATATCTCTCACCCTTGTACCGGTCTTAGATATTCATTCTTCCTGAGTTTGTTACCCATATACCGGTAACACCTCATTTCTCTGTTGCTTCTCCAGGAGAGTCTCTTTGTTAGACCTTCTCCAGTAGAGTTTCCGTTGTGATTTTACCCTTTTGCTGTATTGGCGTTTCCCCAATATATGCAATTTTCCCCGGCAGGGAGGTTCTTTGTGAATCGTTCCTTAGTCCGAATACGGATTTTTTATCCGAAGTATCCTTTGTGGATAATTTGAGTCAGCTTGTGTCTTTCCATTGGATGTGCTTATTCCTTTGGAATTCTTTTCTTTTCCCTGTTTGAGTCCTTCACTCCCCAGTGAGGTCTCCAGTCCAGTCGTGTTCTGTTCACACAGTGTCAGTTTTACCCTAATTCAGAGTCGTGTCCTGCTCGCGCACTCTTTTTCTTTCTATCCTCAATAAGAGTCCCCGCAAGAGTCCTGTTAGAGTCTCTGTTCCTGGTGAGTGTATTACTCCGATGGATTGTCTTTTCTTCTGTGTGAACTATATCCCCACAGAGTTTGTGTTTGCATGCATACATCTGCATCATGAGGTCTCTTAGGGACCAAAATTCGTCTCATTACTCTTATTTAAGCCCATTCTACCGTGTCGAGATGAAGATTTCTAAACTTCACTTCTCCGGCTAGAATGACCTTAAATAGGGGCATCTGTAAGACCCCAATTTTGTCCCTAAGATCCCTCATGGCATCATATCATATCATATCATTGCCTCAAGGATCATTGTGCACCTTGCCTCCTTCCCTGTGGGTGGGTTATTCTTTTGAGAGTGATTTCTTGATCACCAAGCATATTTTGCATTTGTATATCATTGCTTTTCACTTGTTCACTAACCAAAAGTACAAAAATATGTCATCTAACCTTGTTACTTGCAGATGAAGTAATCACAGGTCAAAGGCAGTCTATGAGCAATAGATGGTGGCCATTCTTGAGAATTTGGGCACCATATTCATTAATCAAGAGCTCACATGAGCTATGACATCATTTTGAATCAAAATCCCAAGTGGTAGAGGCTTGAATCTCATCAAGGCATTCTTCAGTCAACTGAAGCCCTAGGCAGTCAACTGCAAAGTCAACTGTGATTTTTGGAGGTGGGAAGTGATGGGAAATACTTCATTCATGTTCAAACAAGTCTCATTTGACATTTCAAACATCAACATTGAAGAAAATAAAGTCAGATGAAAACTTTCCAAAAATAGAAAGTGACCTATAATTTGAATTTGCCAAAAATGGAAAGGTTTTCTCCTCAAGATTACATGACCAAAAATGCTTCAAATGAAATTTTGTTGAACATGAAAGTTGTAGATATTTCTCTCCCATTTCCAAAATGTCCAAGATCTTGAATTTCTCATGTGTGGTTGAAGAGATATGATCAAAACATGGCAAGGTGTACATGGAGCTTCAAACATGCATAACTTCTCAACCAAATGGCCAAATGGAGTGGTTCTTTTTGTAACATTTCTCTCTTGATCTCTACTATCCAATTCATGCATCATATTCCATGCATTTTGATCACAAAAATATTGGCATTTTCATTTGAATTTTGGAGGGAAAATCCAAATTCAAAAATTGTGCATTGCCTTCACTTCCCACCATTGGCATTTGATTCAAAATCACATTTTAAGTGCATTTCCACCAGAACACGTGCACTGTAGCATTGGCATGCATGCATAAAGGGTGCTTTGGCCAATTTGCATAAACACTTCAATTTCACTAATCCCTTGGCATTCGCTTAAGCATGATTAACAAGCATCATTAGGAGAGCATATATAATCATAATCTTAACAGAATTCTGTAACCACAATTCACAAATCTCAAATCTAGAAATTTCTCTCCAATTTTCTCTCAACTTTTTCATCCAAATTCTTCATAAGCATTGCCTTGTTCTTGATTTGTTCATCATCCACAAGCATCATTGAAGGTTTTGGAAGCAAGATCTAGAAGAATTGAGCTGATTTGAGGACTGTTGAACCTTGCATCCATTAATGGCAGTTGAAGATTCAAGAGAGATCAAGCACTGTTGAGCTATTATTCTTCATCCATTCATTCATCTAAGCATTGGAGAACATCTGTTTCAGCTTTCCAGGACCTGAATCGAGCCATTCCACTTCTGTTGCTTCTTGAAGGTCAGAACTCGATTGCTTCCATTCATGAAATTATTGTGTGCTTATGGTAGATCTTTGAATGTGGAGTATACTGAGCTTTAGATCCATGATTTTCGTGGAGAAATGACATAGTTATTGTAGTTTAAAGTTTAATGGATGAAACTTCATTTGCTTGGATCTTTTAATACATGTTGATTTAGAACAAATTAGGTATGGCATGATGATGTATGTGAGAAGACGAGTCCATTGATATGCGCATTATGAATTTCTGTGGATGTTTGTTCTTGAGGATGATGAACACGAAGAACATGCATGAATGTTAGGGTTTTAGATTTCCAGAATGCCTTTGATCTGTCCAAGCGCTGTTTGCATGTGTTTTGTTGTTTTTTGCTCATGCATTGGTCCACATCCGCATATGCGTGGCCGTTTGATTGGTCCGGAGCGTTTGCCTTTGCCATGTAGATTAATGAAGCGCTGCGTTTTGGCAGCCAGCGCACTTCATTCAAAATATTCACACGGTTCGATCCCAGCCTGAGACATTTCCAAATTATGCCTTTGCCTATTATTTCATTTCCTTCATCCATGTTCATGCCATGCTATTTCATGATTTTTAATTTTTCATTCACTTCAAAAATTCATAACTCCATAAATAATGATCCAAATGACCTGGGAATTTTTGCATGTTGTTCCTCATGATTTCTAGTTTTTTATGACTATTTTTCCAGAAATTGTGCACGCATGAAGAATGTTTTGGCTTAGGGATTGTGTATGTGTGTGCTATCTTGCACCTTGCTTACCATTTTCTTTGTGAAATAATGATGGTTGATTCAATGAATGTGAAAATGGACATGCTTAAACTAGACATCCTAATTGACCTTTTGGTGTTGAGTTTGCATTTTTAGCATTTTTGGTTGTTGAGTTATGATCTGATTAATGTAGGTGTGACAATGTGTGTCACACCTTTGCTTGCTCAATTTGTTGATTTTCTTTGCCATGCCAACTAAATGCCAAATGATGTGATTTTTTGCATATTGCTTCTCCTGGTTGTTAGGATTAATCATGATTTTTTGTAGAATTTTAGGGTTCATTTCTGATTTGTTTGGGATTTTTCTTTCTGGATTGTCATGTTTGAACTTTTGATGAGTGTTGAACTTCAATGATTTGGGAAATGCTTATGCTTTATTATATGAACTTGAAATTTTTCACATTGATTTTAGACACTTTGAAGTTTATTGTGGCTTTGGTTTGAGTCATTTATCATTTGTCATCTCTGTTTTAGTATTGCCTTAAGTTGATGTATCAATTTGTGCCTCCATTGAGCTTATTTATGCTTGCCTTGCCTTGATGAATTTGATTACCATGCTTAAACTTGTCCAAATGCCTTGATTTTTGGTGTGTTGATCATTTGATGTGTCCTGTTTAGCCTTGATTTTTCTTGAGATTTATGGAACCATTTTTGGATTGATGTGCATTTGTTCATTCTGATGTCACAATGTGCTTCCAACTTGCATACCTTGCCTTCAATTGATCATAAAATGCATTTTGTAAATGATATTGATGTGAGACTTTCTGCTATGTGTCAATAATTGTTTGAAGTTTCATCATGTCAATTTTCATGTTCTGTTTTGAATTATTTCTCCCCCTTTGACCCTAGGCCTTGTCCTAGTGGTTTGCCTCTCATGTTTGAAGCTTTGTTTCAGGTTGCACATGCAAGTTACACAATTGATGATGCCTCATCTTGAGAGCATTTGATATTTGCTTTTGCTCACTAATGTGTGTTTTGTAGGTTGATGTTGATTCAATTGAGATTGACTTGTGGCTTATGCCTTTGCCTATATTGGTTGTCTGTTGCATTAACTGTTGGTTGGTTGTCTGTATAGTATACTGATTTGTCTGATGTTTCCACAGGTACATTAGTTGCTTAAGTTCATTTTGAACTTGCTTTTGCTTGGTTGCTTAACCACTTTAGGTATAACCTCTCTTCTTCATGTAGTCTGGAAGACCTGGTCTGTTATGTGGCCAGGCACCTGTCTGAAGTCCTCCTTAAGAGGCAATGCTTGTGATTGTTTCCTCTTTGTGCCAAGCAAGAAAAGTCCTCATATGAGGCAATTGGTAGATAAAAGAGATGTGTAGTCCATCTCCTACTATTCAGTGTGTCATCCCTTTGCTCACATTACATGTTGATGCATTGTGGATATTAACCCAAGATCTATAGAGTCATTCACTTGTGGAGAGAGTTCCAACTTTCTGAACTCCCACACCTTCTATTATTCAAAGCTCTCCCAGGCCAGGGATAGAAGCTATGAGGCACACCCCTCATCTCCTTTTCATCTGCTTCACCTTAACTCTCAATGTTAAGGTTAAGAGCAAAACTTACCCCATTCCAGTTGACTTTAAAGTCTAACCCTTGCTTGAGCCTAATTGCTTGTATATAGTGTGTGCTAACTGAATCATTGATTGCTTATATGTTCATCTGTACATGTTTGCTTTTTCGCCTTTGTGCATTTATCATCATTAATTGTTCATTAGTGCATGATCATCATTTCATATCTTTGTGACACATCTTTGTTTGTCCATTGAGGAATCAACTGTAAGTCCATTTATTGGCCATTGTTCCTATGATTTGGAAGGGATTGAGTGTAAGACCATTTCATTGGCCACTTATGTCCTCTTTGCTTAATGCTTTTGTTTGTTTGTTGTATGTGAGGATTCAATTGTAAGTCCATGTTGTTGGCATTTGTTTTCCCATGATCATCTGTTGGAGATTAGAGTAAGCCCAGATAGATTGGCATCTGATATCCATGTTTTGTTTTGCTTTAGGAGATTGGTATAAGTCCAGATATATTGGCATCTGATATCCATGTTTTGTTTTGCCTTGTGAGATTGGTATAAGTCCATTGATTGGCATCCGGTATCATCGTTTTGTCTTAGGAGATTGGTGTAAATCCATTGATTGGTATCCGGTATCCACCTTTGTTTGTGAGATTGGTATAAGTCCATTGATTGGCATCCGGTATCACCTTGCTTTGCTCATTTGTTACTTGCTTTGTCGCCTCATTCCAAAGGACACACTTAAATCATCTTCCATATGATTTCAAGAGGTGAACCTCTAAGAAGTTTTACTTCCTCACCCTTCCATTTTTGTGTGTGTTTCCAAAACTCCCTTTTCACATGTTAATTCAAAAACTTTGACATCTATTGTGCAAACATTCTCATCTCTTTTCAAATTAGAAACCTAGGCTTTAGGCCTTTGACTTTTCAAACTCCATTTCATAATATTTCTTTGAATTGAATTCTAATCATACTTTGACCACTCCTTTGTGAATAAATCCTAATTGGTTAATCCAACTCATTCAATTGTTTTGTGGCTTTGTCCATTCTTGATAAGTTTTCATGCATTAGACATAGGTTTGATTTATCCTAGTTGGTTGATATTAATCTCACCTTCTTGTCCTTAGTGATTGAATTGTAAGACTTCCTTGCTTATTATAGGGTTAACCCCTCACTAGCAAGTTGAAGCTGTTCTCGCATGGTGGACTTGTTGTTCGTATAAGGTTGAGTTTTCTCCCGTGGATAACGAAAGACCTTAGGGCTTTTGTTTTAAAATGAACCCACTCATATTTTGGAAATATTTTAGCCGAACTACGGCGTTTTGATCCTTACCTTTTCATGGAAAGGTACGTAGGCAACGGGTTCATCCGTTCAAACACAAAAATAATAAATTGTATATTCTTTTCTCATCTTCCCAATCATGTTTGCATAATATGTCATAAACAAATAAACTTTTTATACAACAAGTGTGAAAAGGGCTCCCTAGGAGTACCTAGGACGTTTTGGGTGCCTTACACCTTCCCATTGCGTAATTTACCCCTTACCCAGATTCTCTGATCTTTTCATTAGTTTTCTGCGTGTAAAACTTCTTAGGCTTTTGTTCGCTTTTTAGCCAATCCTTTGGATAAATAAAAGTGCGGTGGCGACTCGATTCTTTGTATGCTTTGCTTTTGATTTAGTCAATAAATCATAAAGTGACGAATACACCGCTACAGCTGCAAAGATTGATTGACATAAGGTCACCAACACTCAAGAAGGAAGGCTCAGGTACATATATCTTGATTTCTGGGTCAGGTAATGACAAAGGGAAAGGACCCCTAAAACCCCTCAAGGTTTTGTACCACAAGGAAGTGGTCTGGGATGTGGCTCATGAGATATCATTGTTTCCTGGTAAGAGCATTGAGATATCGCCTTGGATTTCCAATGTCATGACCCATACCAATGAAAGAAAAGGAGAAGCGAGCAGTGGATCCAAGAGGGTTGCATACAACGATGAGATTGAAGGAAAAGAATTTGAAGATCATCGTGCCAGTGTTAAAAAGCTCATTGATCCCAACCTTCAAGTGGCTAAAAATGAGCAGTTAGCAATGCCCAAAGTTCCATACCAGCAACCACCACCTTTTGGTCTTCATTACCAACAATCCTAGTTTGCTCCTCATCCAAATCAACGAGCCCAAGGTCTGAGATATTGAAATCAACTTCAAAATCAACCTAGGCCTCAAAATAACTTGGAAAGAAGAAATGATCCTCTTCATCCAATCCTCATGACATATAGCCAACTTCTATAGCCTCTGATTCAAAACTCGTTGGTGGTTCCCAAGTCTCTTAAGTCGGTTCCACAACCTTACCCACCCGGGTATAACCCAAATGTGAAATGTGGATATCATGCCGGATCAGAAGGGAACTCAACTGAAGACTGCGACGCTTTCAAAGCCAAAGTACAACAACTGGTTGACATCAGGTACATAGCCTTTCAAGAAGGAAGCTTGGTGGTGAATGTGAACCTATCGCCCAGATAAGTGCAAAGACCTCAAGGGGTGTCTCCCGAAGTTAATGGATCAAGTTTGAAGAAGTCATTCCCTAAAGCTGACAATCATTTGGTTGTTTCAGCATTTCTTTTGTAATTTCCTTGCATGTTGATTGCTAGTTGCTTTTAAGCATTGTTGTTTTCTTTGAATTGGTAAGATTAATGAAATGTTTATGCATGTTTTGAATTAATCCATTCGTATTCACTCGTTTTTCATTTATGTTAAAAACAAAGAAATACTCCTCTCATTCACTTTTGTTTATCAAACCATTGTGTTAACAAAGATTGGAAGGAGGATGATAAAAACGAAACACCTGAAATTGTTGTGATATGCTTTTGAGTAAAACCTTGTCGATGATGTAAGGCATTGTTTCAAATCCCCAAACACTGAAGAGATAAGGAGTTAATCCCTAGTCAACCACTTTGAGCCTAGAAGTTGGTGTTTATTTCGGATCTAAAACCCTTAATCTTAACTTGGGCCAGGGTAGTGCGTTCAGATAGTTTGATCGTGCATTTGATCTTTCAAAAAATTCGTCCATATGTACGCCCTCCAATTAGGTTCAACCACATGTTATCCTTCGTGCACATGTTGAGGTGTCGAAGAAGTTGAGAAAAGCTAAAATTAGTGTTGGTTGATCCTCATCCACCAATAACCTGGCAGTCAACACGTAAAAAAAACAGAAAAAAGTCCGCTAAGTCAAACACCACAAAATGACTTAGGCAAAAGTCAGGGCATCCCGATGGACCGAAAGCTTCAAAGAAGCGGTCCAGGAAAAATAAGGGATAAAGAAAATCAATCAAAAGAGGTCATTAAATCCTCAACAAAAACAAAATAAGGTGACTGCCATTTCAAGAAAATCTCACCTTGAATCCTCATTTTCACTTTCGCACCTTCGAAGTCGAATGCGTGTATTGAATTAACTGAACATATGAACTGGAGATCATCAAGAAGAAGGGGTGGGTAAAAATAAATTTTGAGCCTTATATCCTTTTGTTTCAAAAAACCGTGAACCAGACCACGTTACCATCCTTAAAAGACCTAATTGAGGCAGAGCTTATTCTGAAAGCATACTACAACAAGGTTGTGTTAACCTGACTCCAAATGATTTTTGTTAACCATTTGATGGCACAAACTTGCATGTTGTGAATGACTTGATCATCATTGTGTTCTTATCAATGACTCGTTCATTGTATTTCACCCGTTCATATCAATAAATTGATTTCAAATTTTTGCATAAGCACTGCATTAAAATTACCATTTTTGAATGCACAATCTTATTTGTGAGTCAACACTTAGCATTAAAGAAATTCCAACAATATACAATTGAGGAATTTGATAAGGTGAAAGAAGTCCAGTCATGGGAAAATCACTTTGAGTATCATTTAATCCGATCCAATCACCCCAAGGTTCACTTAGCAAAAAGTGATTTGCTTCAAGACTCAGACCGGGGCAAGCTACCTCAGAAGGTCATTAAGTCCAACTATCCAAAGACAGTCAATCAGAAGTCTACCATTCCAGGTTTTGGTGAATTAGGGTCAGGTCGCTGCGGTATGCAAACATTGGGGCAAGCCATCTTGATATCGTCTCATGTCGAGCTGTTTCAAACTCACTTTCAAGGTGAACATCTTCAAAGACCCAACAGACTGGGGCAAGATGAGCCACAGAGGGGCAGACCCCCTTCATATTTTCAAATTACTCAAACAAATTCCGCCACACGTCAACAACTATTGAGTTTAAGATGAGTGCCCGAAAGTTATGCTAGCACGAGTCTTTAATCCTCCAAAAGAATCCCATTGGCTAAGTTGTGGCTATCAAACTTGATAGAATTATCCTTTGACAACATCTATCATAAAATACTTGGTTGAGTTCTCGGTGTTAAGGAATCATGATATCCATAAAGAGCCTCTACAACTCCCAGTCCACTCAAGTGTCAGCATTCTCATAATCATGATCATTCAAATATTATGCATAAAACAAAAATTAAATCATGCATGGTTCAAAATGCACTTTGTACTCATGTGTGTGGCCCCTTTGGTCCCGTTATTGATTGTTATCTCTTGACCCAAAGACCAGTTGTCACTAGTTTCGTTTCAGAAGTTCAAATCGTCATTGGCATCTCCAAAATTCAGTCATTATTGGCATTATCATCAAAAATCCAGTGGTTACTAGTATCTCTTTTTGAAAGAAAATCCCGTAGTCCTTGGGATTTATTTCAAGTCCAGTTGTTGCTGGGAAACTCTAGTGTGATAATGAATATTTTACTATTTCCTTTGGCCAAGTCCAATTGTTGTTGGCACCTACCTATTAAAAGTTGGTTGTAATCCATTGCTTATGGTCAAAGTCCAATTGTTGTTGGCAAAATCCATTAAAAGTTGGTTGTAATCCATTGCTTATGGTCAAAGTCCAATTGTTGTTGGCAAAATCCGTTAAAAGTTGGTTGTAATACATTGCTTACGGTTAAAAGTCCAATTGTTGTTGGCACGTACAAAGAGTTTAAATACCCTGTCTTTCCTGACGGTTCCGTGAAAGTCATGTATGACTCATCATCTTGAGGAATTCCCAGAAGCTTGGAGATTTTTTGTGTTAGAAAACTCCAATGATGTTGGTTTTGTTTGATTTCTTTGTAAAGAATCATCGTAGCCTTTTGCGTAGATGATCTACTTATAAGAAGACTCCTGCTTATCTTTGTCTTGCATAAATTCCCTGTTAGGAATCTCAAAAATCTATGATGGGATAAATTTCTTGTGAGAAATCTCCAAAACTATCAGATGAATTCTAAAGTGTCAGGTCATGTATGAACCTATTGATGAAACTTGCTTTGTATGTTTTCCAATATTCTCAGGTCATGTATGAACCTATTGATAAAACTCCTTTTGATTTTTCCCAAGTGATGTCAGGTCATGTATGAACCTGTTAATTGAGCACTCTTTGAATGGTCAAGTGTTGTCAGGTCATGTATGAACCTGTTATTGAAAAATCTTTGAATGTTCCTGTTTTGTTAGGTCATGTATGAACCTGTTATTGAAAATTCTTTGAATGTTCCAGCATTGTTAGGTCATGTATGAACCCGTTGTTGTTGAGCCTTTATTCCAGTATTACCAGGTCATGTTTGAACTTGTTTTGAAAAATCTTTTTCTTTGATTATTCCAGTGTTGTCAGGTCATGTATGAACCTGTTGCTGAACCTTTTGTTCCAATGTTGTCAAGTCATGTATGAACTTGTTGTGGAAATTTTCTCAAAATGGTCAAGTTGGTCATCAGGTCATGTATGAACCTGTTGGTATACTCTTTTTGAATTTTTCTGAGTTTGTTAGGTCATGTCTGAACCTGCTGTCAGAACTTCTTGATATTCCCCAGCATTGTCAGGTCATGTATGAACCTGTTGTTAAGCTTACATTCCAGTATTACCAGGTCATGTATGAACCTGTTTTGAAGAATCTTTCTTTATGATTGTTTCAGTGTTATCAGGTCATGTATGAACCTGTTGTAGAAATTTTTCTTATTCGGGTTTAGTAAGTCATGTGTGAACTTACTGCCGAAATCTCTTGTATTCTAAGTGTCGTTCATCGAATTTCACTTTGACTACTCTCTAGTGTGTGTCTGATTCTCCAATAGGATTGTTTTCCCCAGCGAGTTGGTTTTTGCCATTTGTCTGTCTCCTTGTGGACCATTAGCATTCCCCACAGATTGGTCTGTCTAGTAGCATCTCCGTATCCCTAACAGATAAATTCATAAATAAAGAGTCTTTCACCCATGCATATCACATCATAGCATTTTCATTTCAGGATCAAAATTGGGTATTCTTAGTATTTAATTATCTTCCGCTACGATCACATGAAGAATGTCATACTTCATGTTCCCTGGTTGAAGATACTTAAATAGGGGCAGCTGTCACACCCCGATTTTGACCCTGATATTCATATCATTTTTTTTCATTTCATTATTTGCTCCTCATGATTTTGTTCCTCTAATATGGCACCCCTTTTTCATGAGCATCAAATGGCCTCCTTTTCTATTATTGTTGCACCCTGTAGTGTTTTGTGCATTCAAGGCGATGTTCTACTGTCAACATATTTGGATACATAGGCGCATTCCGCTACGGTGGTAATCAAAGAATCCAAGGATTATTTTGCTTGGATTAGAGTATGTGGTCAAAAAGAATTTTGTCGTGAAAAAGCTTTGATGAACATTATTTAATTCAAGGAGATTTAAGTGGTTTGCCATGCCTTAAGGGAGAGTCATTATCATGTGGTTTGTTCAAGAGGGACCAAGCACGAAAACTGGTTTGCACCATATCATATCTTCCATGAGCATTTGTCATCAATATTTTGGATGCACAAGTCATCCAGATATAATTGAGTTAGCGACCAGCTGGCTTTGGAATATCATTTGGGATTTTGAACTTTGAAATTTTTTGGAAGGAAAGGCATATTCTCTCTCTCAAGATTTTGTGACTAGCTTGCAACAGTAGATTCAGTTTATCCATATTATGAAAATTTTGCAGATTGATACTGTGTGTGTTCACTGTCAAAAGGTTTTTTATTCAGTTTGTTCATGAGCAAGTGGGAGTGCGAAATTTCTTATTGTGGATTATCATATCATAGCTAGAGTTGTTGCTTCTTGGAGCATGCATTTTCATACAACTTACAACATTGAATGAAGAATCCAAGGAAGTAAGAAACAAACATTTTATTGAACAAACTACATATTACAAGAGGAGGCAACGATACATGTTTTCTTGATATTCTTGAGACACGTGTTCTTGTACATCAAATACCTACAACACTAAACATCGATACACTACATATCTTCTTTCAAACAAATGGACAAAACACACTGATAAACTACATCTTTATTTGGGGGACGTCAAATGCTGCTTAAAGCTTCTCTAGTGTTAGCAAAACACATGAATTTCTTTTAATGGAGGAGACCTTCACCTCACTGCGAAAAAAGCAAAGATTAATCATGAAATTATATGTTGTCAGAGATAATCACAAACCACATTTACCAGGAAAGGCCATAGCATTCGCGGGGTTAATTCCAAATAAAGGTAATTCAAACTTGTAACCGCAGAGGCAAGTAAGACTGCAACGGTGGACATCATCGCAGCATTTCGTATATGGGCTTGGTGGGTTTTCACCGGTGATGGCGTCATGACATAATTTTAGCTCACTTGTTTCTATGTTACATAGTAAAACAGCTAGACTTCCACCCAACATGGAAAAGATCAAAGGCTGCAAATTAGTTCAGATGTTATGCCCTTTTGAATAGTTAAGACAAATAAGTCAATCAGAATCAAATCATAATAAAAACTCGGATGTTTCTGAATTGGTTAACCATCTAGAAATCATCAGTTATTGTCAAAGAATGGATTGATTTGTATACCGTTATGATAGGATAATCTGCTAATCATGATGTAGAACCTCCTCCAAATATTGCTCTTTGTATCTCAAGTCGCACCAATTCTGCGGTAATTGGACAGCAGTGTAACAACACACCTGGTTTTAGTCTTGGCACCAAATTGTCTTTGACTTCTTCCAAACACCTGAAATCAGTAAAGGGACTCAAGTTTTAAACTCATAAAAACATGCTTGCAATGTACACCAAAAGCTGTTGAAACTGGGTCCAACAATAAGTTTTTCAAGCCATACCACTGGACCAGAGAAGCAATAGAAATGTAACAGGTGAGTTTTCAAAAAAGGCATAATCATCAAGAATATATAGTTGAGCAGTTGGATTTTGCGAACCTGGTTGTTCAACCTCAGGTAAAAGAAGGGAAAACTTTAGCACAAAATGTGAAATCCATTGATCCTAGTGTGAAGCCTCCCATAGTTCCTAAAGAGAAGATATCTCAAGCAACTTTGGCATCGAAAATTGAGGTTCAACATCAAACTTCACAACCATCATTTGATAGTCTCAAGGCTTTTACAGGCTCCATCATAGAGCATGGCGAGAATTTAGAAAAAGCTTCAAGAGAACAAAGTTCAACTTCACAGGTTTCCAGTTCTCAACCTTTAAAGCCATTCTGCATAAAACCGCCAAACCTGCGGAAACAGAACAAGTTAAAGGAAAATGCATTAATGGTTAATTTGCCGGCTTACCGATGGAATTCGCCCTACACTTCCTTCAAACGAATTTCATGATGGAATTAACAATTCACATGCATCAAACCGGGCTGGTCGAAACAACATCCAATCTGCAGAAATAGCTAGCATGGCTGATTTCGTTTCCTTTCAATCAATATATCTCTAGCCGGACCGTGTTTCAGTTCACTCAACCAAATCATGATCGAAAAGCTTTGTAATAATTGAAGCTTTAATTGAAACTTTTACCAAATTTGACAGCAGTAGAAAATACATTAATTTAGCAAGGCGGTAAAAGTCCAACAAGCGACCCAAAAAGGAATCGAGACAAATTCAAGAGAAGAAAATACAGGATTCCTGTTACCTTTTCCAGATCAAACACCAAAATAAGGTAGACAAACTAGAGCACCTCAAGCACTTCCAAGTGGGATACCCCTTCTGATCACATTAGCCAAACTCAAAACCCTAGCAAGGTGAGTATAAAAGGAGAACGCTACGGAAGAAGGAGAACGACCACCATAATCGTGAATCTGGACCTAAAAAAACAGCCGCCTCCTCCACCAAATCGCTTCTCACAAACTCGCTCCGATCCACACTCAGAAAGAACAATCAAGGGACATCGCCGGTATGTGACCGTTTGGAATCGCCGGAACAACTCAGTGTCATCGGTAAAACCGTCGCTTTCGTTGAACGCTCAGATGCACCTTCCTACTCACACCGTTCGCCTCCATCATCTGTGAAAGTACCCGTTCGTTCGTCGCCGGTAATCACTTCTCTTTATCCAAATTTGCAATCCCTTTTGTTGTGATTAGAGAACGGAACTGGAACTCGCGAGACATATTCCCTCATTGTCCTTCCTCTTTTGGAGTATATGCTTTGTCATTGGTATCTGTTTGACAGGGAGGTGGCCGCGTGGGCCTTTGGCCCATGAAGTTTCTTTTTATTTTTCATTACATACCCCTTTTTTCTTTGTTGTGTGTTTTTTATTTATAAAAATCCAATTAGGTTATTTGATTCATATGATTAATTACTAATTGCCAAGGTTAGTGATTAAGGACATTGTTTCACTTTGATCACCAATCAAATCATTCTCTTTTTTAATTCTAAAAATCCAACCTTTTAAACCATTCCAACTTCAATTTATAAAAATCCAATTAGGTTATTTGATTCATATGATTAATTACTAATTGCCAAGGTTAGTGATTAAGGTCATTGTTTCACTTTGATCACCAATCAAATCATTTTCTTTTTTAATTCTAAAAATGCAACCTTTTAAACCATTCCAACTTCAATTTAAACCATGTCTCAATTTATACGAATCAAACCTTGACCAGGTATCAATCGACTTTTCTTAAGTCAAGAGCAATATTCAACCGTATTCTTCTCAATAAAATTTGAAGAAAAAGATTAAGCTGGATGGAATATCCAGTCATAGTCCCGAATATTAGGCTCAAGCTGTAAGAGCTTGCAAGCCATAAATATTCGTCTTCTCTTCAAAACGCTTGTAAATATTCAAACCATTTTCTATGAAATCTAAAGAAAAGATTACCCTGGATGAAATATCCAGTCGTAATCCAGAATATTAGGCCCAAGTTGTAAGAGCTTGTAAGCCCTATGTATTCGTCTTCTCTTCAAAATATTCGTAAATATTCAAACGTCTTTTCTCAATAAAATTGAAAGAAAAAGATTACCTGGGTGAAAGGTCCAGATGTAACCCCGAGTATCATACCCAAGTTGTAAGAGCTTGCAAGTCACAAGTACTCGTCTTTCAAACCCAAAAATATATTAATTCATATTTAACACTTTTTCAATAAAGATGGAAATGGAACATGGTGGATACCGTGCACTCTTGAGATTAAGATTCGAGGTGGATGCCTCGCCTATCTTAGCTCTCGCCATCGTTTAAAATTGGCAATACGGTTTCTTCAAACCCTTTCTCAATCAAATTCAAAACACTTAATCTTTATTAAACACTTTTGCCAATAAAGATGGAAATGGAACATGGTGGATACCGTGCACTCCTGAGACTAGGATTCGAGATGGATATCTCGCTCATCCAAGTTCTCGCCATTACTTAAAAATACATCCAACCAATCAAACTCTTTCTCTCCGCCATGCGATTGATCAGAAAACCTTTTCATAAACGAAAGATATCTTGTATTAAGATGATGTAAAGAAATGATTCGTCCATGATTGTTGAGTTAAGATAAGTGACGTTTTTCTGAATGTTGATTTGTAAATCCATTCGATGTGTGGTATACGTCCGCTCCTCATCTGTTTTGGGTAAAACAATGTTTCTCATCGGTTAATACAAGATAGCTTTCGCCAAAATTGACCAACAAACAAATATTTTTCTATCCAGAACTACGTAAGCCTTGACTTCTCTATTGAGATACGTAGGAGCAGGATTTGTAAATCTTGTCAGGCCCACTAATAAAAAACTTAGGTTTAGTCCTTCGTCAAAAATCTAAAAACATTTTTCTCTCTTCTATTCTTTCTTTCCCACTTAATAACTCGAGAAGCCCAACATTTCAAGCTAACCCTGACGCACACAACTAACCTATTGGTTCCCGACCAGTACAACGGATGTGAGGGGTTTCGACTCCCAAACCCACACAGCTAACACTGACGCACACAACTAGCCTTGCATAATCGACTCCTGAACCCCAATTTGGTTGCGACGACCATAATCATTGTTGTTTTGTATTGGGTTTTATCGTTATTTCCCCTTTCCTTTTTAGGGAATAGATAAAGTTCGGTGGCGACTCTGTTCAGTCCATCATTCCGAGCGTGCAATTGCACTTCGCTAGGTCGTGTTCTCATTTCCCGAGGTACGACACCACCTGACGTGGGTCAGAATGAAGAGCAAGACCAGAGGCTCGACGCTATCTACGATGATAAGCCTTTGGGTTTCGAGAAGGATTCGCTAGCAACAAACATTAAAATGTTAGCTCAGGATCCCCTTGAAGAAGTAGACTTGGGAGAGGGATTGATAAAAAGGTCAACTTACGTTAGTGCCAACTCAAGGTCGAAGTAGTCCAGTTGCTGAGAGAGTTCAAAGACTGTTTCGTATGAGACTATGATGAAATGTCTGGTTTGAGCAGAGAGTTGGTCGAATTGAAGTTTCCAATCAAGCCTGGTAAGAAGCATGTGAAGAAAAACCCAAGGAGATTTGCACCAGCAATACTTCCAAATATTAAAGAAGAAGTTGAAAGGCTCCTTCACTACAATTTCCTTCGCACAGCCAGGTATGTTGAATGGTTAGCTAACATTGTACCTGTTATGAAAAAGAATGGTACCTTAAGGGTTTGCATAGCTTTTAGAGATTTGAATACTTCAACCCCAAAGGATGCATATTCGATGCCAGTGGCAGAAATGTTAGTCGGTTCCACTGCAGGCTATGAATATTTAACCATGCTTGACGGGTATTCTGGGTATAATCAAATATTTATTGGTGAAGAGGATGTCCCAAAAACAGCATTTCGATGCCCTGGAGCCTTAGGCACATACGAATTGATGGTGATGCCTTTTGGTTTGAAAAATGTTGGGGCAACCTACCAAAGAGAGATGAATTCGATCTTCCATGATTTCATAGAGACTTTTATGCAAATCTATATAGATGATATTGTCATTAAGTTTGTTTCAGGGAAGAGTCACCTAGACCAACTTCAAATATCTTTTGAAAGGATGAGAATGCATGGTCTGAAAATGAATCCTTTAAAATGTGTTTTTGTGTGCAGGCTGGGGATTTCTTAGGCTTTGTGGTCCACAAAAAGGGGATCGAAATAAACCAGAATAAGACCAAGGCCATAATGGAAGCGTAAGCGCCATCAACAAAGAAAGGATTGTAGTCACTACTAGGCAAGATTAATTTCCTGAGGAGATTCATCTCAAACCTTAGTGGGAAGACACAAGCCTTTTTACCATTGCTTCAACTCAACAAGGAAGGGTTCGAATGGGGGTAGGCTCAACAAGAATCATTTGATAAGATTAAAGCATACTTGAGTCATCCACCAATCCTGACGCCCCCTTGTAGAAATAAAAGTATGAGATTGTATATATCTCCGTCTGACAAGACTTTAGGGAGCATGTTGGCTCAAGAGGATGATAATGGTGTCGAAAGAGCCATCTATTACCTCAGTAGAGTCTGAAATGATGCAGAAACTAGGTATAGCATAGTTGAAAAATTGTGCTTATGCATGTATTTCTCTTGTACAAAATTGAAGCACTATCTAAAACATGTTGATGTTTATGTTTCATCTCATTTCAACGTTATTAAACATATGTTAACCAAACCAATTTTGCATAGTCGAATTGGGGAATGGGCGTTAGCATTAACAGAATTTTCTTTAATATACATGCCATTAAAGGCTATTAAAGGACAAGTGGTAGCAGATTTTATAGTCGACCACTCCATAGATGCAAATGCACTAGACTATCTCGAATTAGAACCTTTGAAGTTATACTTCGATGGGTCTAGTCATAGGGATGGAACAGGCATATGAGTCGTGATTATTTCTCCTAGTAAAATTTCAACAAGATTCAAGTACAAAGTGGAGGGTCTCTGTTCAAACAATGAGGCTGAATATGAAGCCCTCATAGTCAGACTTGAAATATTATTGGAATTGGGGGCAACTCGAGTCAAAATAATGGGTGACTCAGAGTTAGTCATCAAATAGATCACAAATAAATATAGATGTATTAAGGAGAATTTAGTTATGTACTTCATAATAGCCAGTTGAATGCTAAAAAGATTTGAAATGGCTACTATTCGACACATACCTCGACTAGAAAATTAAGTGGGTAATGATTTGGTTCAGATTGCATCTGGGTATAAAATTTCAAAAGAAAAATTGCAAAAAGTCATAGAAAGTCTGAGGAAAGGTTATGGAAACTAGATTAACACCTCTAGACTTAGAAAAGACAAAGATGGGATATACTGATGAATGGAATTTTGAGATATTGGCAATAGATAATCTGACAGATGGAGATTGGAGGAAACCAATAGTGGTGTATCTACAGAATCCAACGGCGTCTACTGATCGAAAAACTAGGTAACGAGCATTGAGTTATGTTCTTTTGGGTATTGAGTTGTTTAAAAAGTCTCCTGAGGGAATTTTGCTTAAGTGCCTTAGTGAGTCAGAGGTGTACTTAGCCCTTTCGACTGTCCATAGTGGAGCGTGTGGGGCACACCAAGTTGCTCATAAGATGAAATGGATTTTATTTCGCCAAGGGATGTATTGGCCTACTATGTTGAAAGATTGCATTGAATTTGCAAAGGGATGCCAAGAATGTCAGATACATGCAGGAATATAACATATTCCTGCAAGTGAATTACATTCTATCATTAAGCCTTGGCCATTTATAGGTTGGACTTTAGATTTAATTGGGGAAATTCGACCACCATCTGTAAGACCCCAAATTTGACCCTAAGATCCCTCATGCATTTCCCTCATGAGCATTAGCATTGGGATCAAACCTTGGCATCCTCCTTACCCCTCTTTCATTGGATTTGTTTTGGGAGAGATCACCAAACACTTTGTGATCATATCATACTTGTATTTTATCATTTCACTAACCAAAATGCCAAAAATATGTCTTTGTATCCACCTAACTCTTTTGTAGGTAGGGCATGATCTCATGGATTCATTGATCACATCTAGGGTTTGAGACCCTCATGAACAAAGAGCACAATCAAGAATTAACACAAGAGTGGTTATAGGAATCATATATGAGTCCCAATTGCTTCTACATATTATATTGATCAAGTTTTCTTCAAGATTTTAAGGTTGATTTGCCATGGAAACCCTAGTTTGACTGGGTATCTTGAGTAACTTCTCCAACAAACTATCTCGCCAATTGATCAAATTTCTCAAGGGACACTTCAAAATTCATCATATTATCCATATATGATCTACCATGAGCTAATAAAGTCAAGAGAATTGGAAGTTACCAACTTGGTTGATGGTGGTTGGCCAGATGAATTCATCTGATCAAAATTGGGTCTCCCTAAACCCCATCTCCTACAATTTTCACCATATGAAAATTATTCCAAGATCAAAATTACTCTAAATTACATTATAAACAACTTTCATGTTTATACCTAGAGCTAGTTTTACTTGTAAAATCATTTTCTATGTTGAAACATTATAGGTATTTTGTCTAAACCCTAATTTGAAAGTCAACTTCCCAAGACCATAACTTACTCAATTTTTATGAGATGAAAGATTTCCAAGTTGCACAATTAAGTTCAATGTGTATAATTCAACTTTGATGTTTAGAGTGGGAGCTAATTCAACTTCTTTGAAAATGTGATATGAGGCTACATTATAGGTCACTTTTGACCTATACCATTGATCAAGTGATTTTGCCAAACTTCAAAAATGCATAACTCTATCATTTAAAATCCAAATGACATGAAATTTGTAACCATTTTGAATTTCTTTAAATAGCTACAACTTTTATGAAGACACCTTTCTCATTTGAAGCTCTTATAAAAAGTTAAGCAAGGTGGAATATTGAGACATATGGCTTTACACTTAGAAAAATTTTGATATGTCAAATTTTTCCAAACTTCCACGTCAAATATCTCCAAGTTCCAAGCTCCAAATGAAAATGTGTTCAACATCAAACTTGTTCCTCTTGATCTCCCCTTTCCAAAGAGCTAAAATTCATGCATTTTGGATGAGGAATGCATGGGCTGCGCATGGTTTAAACAGGCTAGTATCATGTGGCTTGGATCAAACTTCAAATGACAATGCTTAATTTGCTTGCAATCCAATCCATCTCCAATGCATCTGAACCTTATTTTGGACTTTCAAACAATCATTTCATGGGCCTATGCGCGCCCATGCACCATGCTTTCATCATTTGCCAATTTTGGAAAGTAAAAGTGAATGTGAAAATATCATTCAATTCCCCTATAAATACAATGGCTTATGCTCAAAATTATCACACACCTTGCGCCAGCTTTGAATCCCCACAGAAAACCCTTCATACTAAAAGGATGAACTTGAAAAATTCAGTTGATTTTTTGAGCTTGAATCTCCACTGTTTTGGAATTCAATTCTCCAGGAGTCCATTAATTCTAAGCCATTCCATTCTTCTTTTGCAAGCAATTGAAGTGAAGCCAAGCACGATTCAGATCAAGATCTAGCAAGTTCAAACCTCCATTGAAGGTAATTTGCAGAAAAATTGATCTCTTCGATTCTCCTTGTTTCTGGCTCAATTCCCTTGATTATTGTGTTGGTTGAAGTCCTACCAATGTAGGCAAGGTATTTGAGTTGCTTTGAGGTCAAATCGAAGCAACTCAGATCCTGAACCTCATTTTTCAATTCCACATATCTCTCAATATAGTTGGAATTGGAAGAAATGGAGGTGATATTCATGCTCAATGATGTTTTCTCTTTAAAATCATGTCCCTGTTTTAAATTTTAGTGATGGTTCGTGTTGACCAGTCTGGCGAAGCTCGCCGGAGAAGAAAACCGGAGCTCTGGCTCCGGTGGTGATATGTCTTTGGTCTGGACCGTGTGATCTGATTCTCATGATATAATCTCAGCCATTCCTTTTGATTAACATGTTTGCAGTGTAGTTGACTCACGTGTTGGTGGAACGCGCGTTGTTGATCATCAGATCTGCCACCTCAATTAATGAGGGAGATCCGATGGTCCACGTATTTTAGCATTTTCTGAATTTCCATTTAATTCCATTATTTTAAATAATTCACGTGTTTTGGTTCAAGGATCCATGCTTGTGGCAAGTGGGTCGAGTGTTCTCCAAAGAATGTCTTGAAATCAAAAGGCAAAACCAAACGAACTATTAACTTACTAACCATTAACTTTTACTTTCAAGCTTTTACTTTTAATACAATTTACTTTTATTATTCTGTTATCATTTGCCATTGTACATATCATTCTAATTGTTTATGTTTATGTAATTCTCACTTTGTCCACTTGGACCATATTGTGTGATATTATTTTTCTTTGTGTATATCTTGTTTGCTTGTTTGGTCTTTGACCATTAATGTACATAATAATAACAAAAACCCTAAAAGACTTTTGAGTGGACTGTTATTTTGATCTCCCCCAATTGGACTTAGAATCTAGGAAACATTCCTTTGCTAATGGACTTGGTCAATTCCAATTTGTTGAAGAACTAAGAACTTGCAAGTTTGAATTCATCTGATACATCATTCTAGATCCCTTCAGATTCATCTGCAACATTGATCATTATTAAGAAGTTATGTTGAACCTATGACCTGTGGAATTCATCTGTTGCATGGGTTATTTTGAAGAAGATCTTTGAAGTGGATAAGCTTGGATAAGGCCATATTTATTTGATGCCTTTGCTCTTCAAGATTGATACAATTGTGAATTTGTGTGTTGCTTGAATCTAAAAAGTCCAAGGGACTTATGGGTTTCTATTGACATACTTGTCCATTGGATTGCTCCCATTTGGTCAGATCTTTTCAACTTTAAACTTTTAAATTTTTGTACATAGGGTAATCTCTTCATCTTCTCCTCATTTATATAATTTCAAAATCTCTCCATCCATTTTAAAAATATTCTTTGTGTGAACTACCTTTGTTCTAAACTTTGACCATTTTTGCAAAAAGGTAGAAACTTTGGCCTTATGCCATTGCATTTTCAAACTTATTTTCTTAAATCAAACTTGTAAATGAATTTAACTATACTTGACTTAAACTTTCAAAAAGGCAAAAAGAACTAACTCATTCAAATCATTTTTGGACTTTGTGCCTTTCAAACTTAAATTTTGTTTTAAAAAAAACAAACACACTCTTTTTGAAATTTCTAGCACGAACTACGAGGTTTTGATCCATCATTTATATGTTGGTACGTAGGCACAAGACCGAAGGTCTTATCAAACACAAAAATATAATTAATGAATTCTTTTCTCATCCCCCCATTCTATTTGTTTGTAAACATCACTTTATACCAAGTACATATGCACACAAAAAGGGCTCCCTATGAGTACCTAGGACACTTTGGGTGCTAACACATTCCCTCTGTGTAACCAACCCCCTTACCTGTGATCTATGACTTTTATTAGTTTTTATTTGAAACCTTCTTACTATTTGGGTTTTGTTCGTACTTTTCCCTTTTCCCTTGGAAACAATAAAAGTGCGGTGGCGACTCTTGTTAATTGATCTCTAGCTTGTCAATAGCTTGATGATCATGAATTTCCCGCTACACCATCATCTAAAAGTCCAAGATATATATTGGTAGGCGTTGATTATTTTACGAATTGGATCAAAGTTATACCATTACCAAATGTGAATCGGGAGGATGTGATCGATTTTATCTAGAAGCACATTATTCATAGATTTGGAATCCCAGAGATTGTTACAACAGATCAAGGGTCAATATTCACTGGTCGGAAAATGCAAGAATTTGGCAAAGAAATGGGTTTCAAACTATTAACTTCGACTTATTATACTCAGGCTAATGGACAAGTCGAATCTTCCAATAAAGTAATCATTGGTTTGATTAAAAAGCATGTGAGGAAGAAGCCTAGAAATTGGCACAAAACTCTAGATCAAATTTTATGGGCATGTCGTACCTCTCCCAAAGAAGCCACTAAATCGACCCCTTTTTGGCTAACTTTTGGCCATGATGATGTTCTACTAGTAGAAATTCACCTACAATCTGTAAGGATTCAAAGGCACCATGAACTTCCAACAGAGTCATATTGGAGCATGATGCTGGATGAATTGGTTGACTTAGATGAAGAAAGGTTAAATGCCTTGGAGTTATTAAAACGGAAAAAGAAGAGAATAGAAATCTCTTATAACAAGAGGGTAAAAGTCAGAAGTTTTTCGCATGAAGACTTGGTCTCGAAAGTGATCCTTCCAATGGATCGAAAGGATAAAGCCTTAGGAAAGTGGTCCCCAAAGTGGGAAGGCCCTTTTCAAATTTTGCAAGTTTTTTCTAATTGTGCCTATGAAATCGAAGAGCTTAATGAAGATAGAAGGATTCTAAGAGTGAATGGGAAATATTTGAAAAAATATAGACCAGTTCTCTAAGAGATAAAAATAAGAGACGAATAGTTATATATAAATAAAGCAAAGCCAACATGGTAAAAATGCCAAAATGGTTATATTAAATTTGAAGGCCCAAAGGTCCAATATTCATTACAAACAAAATTTCTCATTACATTAAAAATAGACAAAATGGAAAGGAGAAAAACTAGAAAGGAAGGTTGGCCTTGATCTGAAGGTACTTGGCTTTAAGAAGCTCCAAGCATTTCTCGCATAAAGACCGCTTCGATCGGAGGAGTTTGAGGTCAGACTCAAGTTGTCGAGCATGTTCGACAAACTCTATGCCAAATGCTAGCTCTTTATCCATTAAAGCATCGTCAAACTCTAAGAATGCATTTTTGCTTCTTTCTGCATCAGAAATCTTAGCTTGAAGCTCTTCTATTTGCTTCCTCCAAGAAACAATGTCACGATCATGGACTTCGATCTTTTATTTGTTCTTTTGCTTGGTTTGCCCCAATTCCATCGCTTTTTTGGTAGATTAGGTGGCATCATCCCAGGAAGCAGCCTCAGAACCAGACTTATTCTCAATTTCTCCTGTGAGCTGAGGTAACAACTTATGATCTGCGATAACTTGGTCGATCATAGTAACTATCTCCAATATAACGTTGGCGACTTCAGGAGAAGTTTCCAACAGGTCGAATTAGTTAAGAAGAGCCTTTAGGGTCAAAGTGGCAGAAGGATCAGCCAGCAGCAGCAGGAACAAGTCACCTTTGAAGACTTTGTCTTTAATCTTGGAAAGTACTTCAACTGCAAGAATGCTCGAAGGTTGATCTTCAGACACCGATGCAGTGCTAAGGCTTTTGTTAGAGGATCTTTCCATGCAGCTTAGCATAGCCTTCAAATACTCAAGGGGTTGGCTTTGTTTCATAATAGCCAGTCTTTCTGCAGAAATACCCCCAGTGCTACTTGTCGAAACTCTACCCGATGGAACAACTGCAGTAGTTGGAGTAACGAGAGTCTGATGTTGAGCTTGCCCTTAGCCTGTATCGGCTTCCTTCCCTTCAAAGTCTTTGTCATCGTCAGGGACTGGAATTTGGTTGCCTTAGTTCTCCTCCTCCATAACCGTATCCTCGACATTGCCACCTTCTCCCTGAGGATTGTTTGTTCCTTCAACGTTATGTAAATAACCCTCAGGAGTATCTTAATCTTCAACTAACTCATCCACGACCATGGGTTCTGGATTCCCTCTAGCCTCACCTTCTTCGATTGAAGCAGTTTCATGATCGGAGTCGCTAGTGTGAGAATGTTGAGTGGCAGTCTTCGGTGGTGAAGCATCATGAATGGCGAAAGACGGTAAATAAACTATGTAAGGCATAAAGAAGTTTGTTTTACCTTGTCATCTTCGACCCCAGGGCTAGACTTATCACTCTCACTTTGGGTCGCTTCTATCTTCGCCATCTCTTCAGGAGTGGACTCTTGGATACTAAGTGCAGAAGGCCTCTTCCTTGGGAGTTTTGCTAGAGGCTGGCTCGAAGTATCGGAGGCCTTTAGTTGTTGCTTCCTCTTCCTATAAGTTAGGTCGAGAACTGGAAACAGATCTTCTTCGTCAGACTCTATGATGATGGGGTGATCAACAGGCTTTTGGATTTTAATGGGGCTTATTGGAGGTTTTCGAGTAGCCTAAGTTAAAAGAGGGGAATAATAGCATCATTAAACAGAACAAAATCAAAAAGAAATAGGAAAGTATACCTTTATGGGCTTGCTACCTCCCTCAGTTTTCGATTCAATGGGCCTCCTATTTGTGGGTTTCTTAGGAGGAACTCTGATGGCTAAACAAGAAAGCAACATAAAGAACTTAGTGTTAGCTAAGAGTAAGTAGCTTGAAAAAGGAATGTGCTTCGAGGGAAACATCATGTGTCACACCTTCATATATGTACAATTCGATTCGGACATCTTCGATCCCTATATGAAGATGCCCTTTGAAACTGTCTAGAGTATGCTTAGTCGCAACCACCCGCTGAGCCTTTTTCTGGGACTGCTGTCGAAGTATTTTAATAAAATCTCCACTAATAAACCAATATGAAAATGGAGGGACAAAGGCCACTCCAAAGTCAGCATTAGGCAGTGGAGGAAATTTTTGGGGAAATAATTCAAAAGCCACTTCATAACGTTTCTCATGAGGAACATATCAAGGAATCTTTAGATTTTCCATTTTCTTTAAAAAAAATCTTTGAGGGTAACAGTTGTTGCATGGATGGTTCGACTAAGATCATCAGGCCTATAGGCAGTTTCAAAGTAGTTTTGAAAAGCTTGGTTTTCTTTTATAAGCGTCTAAGTACCTATTCTGGTTTTTTCCTGCACAAGAAGAAAAGCTTTGTACAAAAATTTAATGAAAGAAGTGACATCACAAAATTCTTTGATGTAATATTTAGTCCACCATTTTCTAAACTCTCGACTGTAGAGAAAGGTAGGCTAGAAGTTAAATGGAGTAAGCTGGGTTCTGCCAGTGTATCTAGCTATTTGCTTGAGGGAAGTAGCTTCGTTATGGACTGCATTATGGAGAATGAGACTACCCTTTTTGTCATGCATGCACTTTGGAAGAACCTGAACTAACCCAAATTATCGAGCGACAAGATTGGGTTGATAGGTTATCAAAGTAACTTGAACCTTCGAGGGATTGAGTCAAAGGGTTAGAATCATGGGGGTCAAAAAGGCTTCCCAGATCAGCAAAGACTATGTTTCCTGTTTCTTGGATGGAGATGGGAATATCCTGGTGAACCATTTGGGACCGTACTTTCTGAAGGCAAATGGAGCCATGCTCGAAGTGAAAACATGACGCTTGGCAAAGATCATTATGTAGCTCATGAAAATCGGTTGAAGGGCTTGTCCTTCGTTATTAGGAGTCAGTTGAGCTAGCCTCGTGCCTTCGACCCTCTTGTTCTTAATCTCTTCAGCATCTTCATTGACGAGGCCTTTGTTTGGCAGACTAGCCTCGAGAGTGCCATTGAGCCAGAGTTTCAAGAGCCAGAAATGGGTCAGAAAGGAGAAGGTTCCCTTTATCGCCCAAATTCTTTAATTGAGCCACTCCATCGCTCAATGATTCATAAAGACTTGCCAAGATCATCTCACTTAGACATATATCATGCCCAGCGTGTAGTTGATTTTCCAAAGTGAGATATTTCTTGGCGACTTACAAGGATTTCAAACAGAAAACAGAATGGGATAACCATAAGGCCAAAAAGGCTATATGCTCCACGTCGGAGACAACGTCCATATCTTTATCATGATAATGAGCAATGTGCCTCGAATATGTTGCTCTGGTGGTCGAAAAGACTATGGTGTCCACAACATCAATGTCGGGATCATAGGTGTGTCTGGTAGGTTTTAGCCCTGTGATAGCGGCCAGGTCGAAAAGGGTTGGCGTGGTCATACCACAAGGAAGATGGAAAATTTAGTGTGTACTGTCCCAGAAGTACAACGAAGAAATCAACATAGGGGTGTTGTACTCTAAATCTAACTTCGACAGCATAATAAGGTCATAAATGCCTATGTTTTTCCAGTCCTGAGCCTTAACTTTCTCTACTTTCTTTAACTAGTCTAGATAATCAGTGGGATCTTTAAAGGTGGGGGTAGCATGGAAAGCTCTGAAACCATTATTCATAAACCTTAAATCTATAACATCACCAGCCTTAGGGTTTTCAGTGGTGGGGACTTCAGTTCTAGGGTTTCTTGCTTACCCTATAGGTTTACATTTATGATAAGAAGGAAAAAAATTCTCTAAGCTTACTATAGTCAACATCTAAGTCAACTAGGGGTCCATATAACGCATGGTTCTTTCCAAAAACAGAGACGGGAATGAGTACATGGGAAGCGTAAATTTTGTGTTGTTCTTCTGTTTTGGGCTTTGGTATGTATTGTCGGTTGCCAACCGCGAGTGGAGTAGACAATATGGTGAACGGAGGAAGCTCTGAGATCTTCTTCGGAGCTTTTATCTTGGTGGCGGTGGTTTTGATGGATACACCTGTTTCTTTAAGGGCTTTGCTTGAAGTTTCCATTTTTAGAGATTGAAAGAACTATGAGTTTTGGTTGAAGATTGTTTGAAGAAAGAAAAGCTAGAGTGTTTGGAAATTCAGAAAGCGTAAAAATGTGAAATATGCAAGTTTGTGGGTTTTATAGGCATGCTTGGAAAAGAAAATGCTTCAAATCAGCAGTAATGGTTGACAAGTTAGTGGGACACGTGTCTTTCTTGGGCAGTGTGATGGAGATGTCAATTAATGCTTCAGTCCATGATTTCCTAGAGTCTAGGAAACGTGATGAGTGAAAAGATTCGGTTGTGGGATGAAAAGATGTGGTTAGAAAAAAGATAATGATGACCCTGACGTCACTAGACAAATGGAGAAACTGAAAAGTTTTGCAAACATTGGGACACTTAGCACAATGTCAGAGTTGTTAAGACGTCGAAACAAGGTCTCAAAAAAATGTCTTTTCCTCACAAATGTCAAAAATAGCATTGTTTTTTTTTTTTTGGGGGGGGGGGGGGGGGGGGGGGGGGGGGAATTTATTAGCTCATATTTTCTACGCCCATCAAGAATTACCAAAAAAGGAAATCCTATGTATAGTTGTTTTCGACCAGGAGGTGATATTCGACCAGATGGAGGTGTTTCGACTAGATAAGGGTAATAAGAGTCAGCGTTCAATTGAGACTTCAGAAATATATCTTAGAAAACGGGTGAAAACGGTTTTCGATTAGAGATTCAAAATTCGAATAATGGAGGGAATTTTGCTCTTATCTGAAATTGTTGAGAGTACACGTGGACCATAATGGATAGCTACATCCATGCAAAGCGCCATGTGTCTCGACGTGATTGAAGGATCATCAGAAACTGTTATTTTGATCCAGTATAAATAAAGGGTCTTAGTGTTAGACTAAAGTGTGTCAATATGTGTACAAAAATCTATAAATTTACCAAGTACTCGTGTGAAGAAGAATCGTAAATCACAGAATGTACGTTTGTTTACACCCTTGTTAGTTACCTTAAAGAAATACAAATTTATCTTTACTTTTCTTCCAGAAATACATTTATTTACTTATTCATTTCAAAGACTTTTCTTTTACTTCATCATTTACAGTCTTAAGATTTCTTCTCTTTAAACATTTGCTTTTTCCAGTTGTTTATTATCAGCCTTTTACAATTTCTTTCTCTAATTCATATTAACCTTTTTTTATAAGTTTTTAACACTAGTTCTACGCGTGCTGTCAAAGTGTTCGTTACTACCAAAACTCATTTTCAAAATAGTTATTACATGTCCTAGGATCAATCTGATCGATCCTGCGAGTAACCAAATTTAGAAATTTGGAAGATCAGCGGTTGTTTATCAATTTTCAAGGTAAACAATCCACCAATGCCTCATCATGCTCACAATTAAGGTTTAAGACCCTTAGTGAAAGGAGATCAATCAAAATATGGTTCTCAATGGTTCTAAGTATCATATATGGGTCCCCATGTTTTTCATTTATCATTTGGATCAAGAAATCATCAAGAGCTCTGAGCTTGTTTGCCTTGGAAAACCCTAATTCATCTAGGTGTCTTATGTGACTTCCTCATCAAGTTTATTCAACCAGTGGTCCAATATATAAAGGGATACTTCATCATACATCATACTATTCATATAATATCCTCCATGAGTCCCAAAGATCAAAAGAACTTCAAGTTTGCAAGTTGGTTCAAAGAGGTTGACTAGAGAAAGTTAACTGGTTAAAATTGGGGTTCACTAGACCCTATCTCCTACAATTTTTGTCAAATGAAAATCATTCAAAGAGAAAATTTACTTATTATGACATTCCAAAAAACTTTCATGCTTGCATCAAGAGCTATTTTTTCTTGGAAAGCCATTTTTTATGGTGAAAGATTATAAGTCATTTTGTTTGTGCCCTAGTTAGGAGGTCAACTTCAAAAGACCATAACTTGCTCAATTTTTATGAGATTACTACCATCCAAGTTTCATGATCAATTTAAAGATATGCTCTCCAAGTTTTATTCTTTGAGAAATGTCAAATTGAACTTGCAAGGGCATGTGCCGAGAGGAAACATTATAGCTCATTTTGGACCATTACCATTGAACGAGCAATTTTCCTCAACTTCTAAAATTCATAACTCCCTCATGTCAAATAGAAATGAGGTCCAATTTGTGACCAAATTGAAGAGTATTGAAAGAGATACAACTTTAATGAAGGAACCATTTTCATTTGAAGCTCATAGAAAAAGTTATTCAAGGTGGAAGAAATGGTCATTTGACTTGGTACTTAGAAAAAATTCAATTATGTTTGATTTCTCAAACTTCCACATCAAAATTCATCATGATCCAAGCTTCAAGTGGAAAAGTGTTCAACATCAAAGTTGTTCCCCTTGATGTCACCTTTCCAAAAATTTCAATTTCACTTCATTTTGACAAGATTTGAGGGACTTGCACATGGTTCCTTTCATAGGTTTGTTTTGGAAAGATTTGAATTCATTTGTCCATTTACTTTTGCATGCTTACATGTTAATGATTCAGGATCCATTGTGCATGAATTGGAGCAAGATTACATCATGAATTGGGCCCAAATCATTTCCCATGCATCCATGCACCAAAGTTGCTCAAATTCCCAAAGTTTCAAAGTGTGTGAAAAGCAACTTGTTAGGCTATATATACATGACCTTGGTGATCAGAATAAGGATCCCTGCTTGCTCAAGCTTTGAACCGTTGCTTCCCTAACCTATATTAAAGGATAAACTCGAAGAATTCCCTTGAAATCGAGTTTCAAATCTCCTTCTATGTTGAGATTGAAACTACAAGAATCCAAGCCCCTCTTTGATCCATTTCCCTTCCTGCAAGCTTCTAGAGTCGAGTCAAGGCCAATTGGAAGCAAGATCAAGCTGAATTGAAGCTACCCGAAGGTGATTTTTCTCAAACTTCTCTTCTTCGATTCTCCCTCATTTCTCAACTATTTTGCTTGATTATTGGTTTTCTGAAGTCCTACCAATGTAGGCAACAAGATTGAGTTTCTTTGAGGTCAAACCAAAGCAACTCAGATCATGAACCTCAAATTTCAAATCCATGTATTTTTCAATATACTTGGAATTGGAAGAAATGGAGGTCAGATTCGAGCTCCTGAGCATTTTTCCTTTAAAATCATGTCCACACTTTTTATTTTGGTGAAGGTTGGTGGTGGACCAGTCCGGTAAGGTCCACCGGAGAAGAAGACCGTAGCTAGGGCTCCGCTGGTGCGTTGGCACTCTCCCAACCTTCTGATTCATTTGAAATGTTTTAATCTTGACAGCTCCTACCATCCCTATAACGCGTTCACTGAGGTGTATTGTGAGAAGCGCGCGCTTGGCCATCAGATTTGCCACCTCAATTAATCAGAGAGATTTGATGGCCCTTGTTGTTTTGTATTTTCTGAATTTCCATTTAATCCACTTATTTTATTTTATTCTTAGAAATTTTATTTTTAATCCAAAAAATATGGGACTTTCACCAAAAATCTTTAAATATTTTTCTCTTCCATATTCTGAATTAAAATTATTTTTTGGTTTAATTTTGGTATTTTTGATGAATTAAATATTTTTGTGCACATTTTTAATTGTTTTAAAATACTTCTGACTTTCTAAAAATTGTGAAATTTTGTGTCTAAGATCCTTTGACCTTGTTTGACCTAGGATAAATCTCTTGGCCATTTATTTGGTGTTTTGAAGGGATTTGAGGTTTTGTCCAAATTAAAATGCATTTTAATTCATTTCAAATGTGATTTTTAATTGATTAAATATTGAAAAATATTGTTGTCTTGTGATGTTTGACTTTCTGTTTGGGCCTTGGTCATGTTTGATTTGACTTTTGTTTGATCAAAACCATTGGACTTAGGGGATTGATGAAATATACATTTCATCTCCTGAAATGAATAGATGGTAATCATTAGATGAATTTCCTCTCATGATCAATTTGTGTTTGTATCTCCCCTTCCCTCTTCATCTCCATCCCTATTCTTCCATAATCCTTCATTTGACCAATGAAATCTCTAATTTCTAAATGCTAATTGATTCATCAATGACCTTGTGTCCAATGAATAAATACAAGTTTGACTCAGATATGTCCTTCCCATTTTCTTTTAGTGTGTGGTATGTTTTAGGAGTTTGATTCTTTGTACCAAATCTCTAACATTCATTAACGCCTAAATTTTTATTGCCCGGCCTCAAATAGTTGTGACTTCTACATAAGTCTAATTACGTTTGCTTAACATAGAGATAAATTTAATCAAGGTATAACATTCTAGTAAGTGAGATTGTAAGTCTCCCATTCTTCATGGCATTGTGTGGAAACTTGACTTTTTTTCCTTTCATGAGAGCTAGTGGCATATTTGTTGAATTATCCAAGTAGGAGCACTTCTCATGGAAGATGTCTAGGTTTAAGAATTCATACTTGTGAATGAATGGTTGAGTGTTATCCAAAGAATGACTTAATCAATTAAAACTCATCACTAACATTTGACTAACCATTGACTAACTCTTATTCATTATGCTTTTACTTTTAAGTCATTTACTTTATGCAATTTAAATTTCAGTCATTTATTATTCGTCTTCCATTTATATTTCATATAACTTGTTTATGTTACAAGTCCTTTTCACTTTGCTCATTTGAGCTATATCTTGTGATTATACATATTTGTTTCTGTGTTTTGATTTTGTTTGTGGTCTTAGGACCTCTAAAACACATAATAATAACAACAAAAACCCTAAAAAACATTTGGTGGACTGTTGGACTTAAAATTAGGCAACATTCCCTGTGCTAAAGGACTCGGCCAATGCCAGCATCTAAGACTGAGCTATCTTTGACAGTGACTTTAATCTGATGAAAGACCTTGGATCTCTTTGATTCATCTGATACTTTGTCTTTGTGTTTAATTGTTATTTTGTTATTTCCCATGTCTGATGTTTTATTATGAGTTGATCAAGGAATATTTCATTTGATACATTGGAAGATACTGAAGACTGCTAGCTATTGGAATGCTTGCTTGGATATGGAAATCTTTATTTGATGTCTTGATCTTCATAGATGTCTGGATATTTCTCATTGCTTATTGCTCGTTGCCTGATTAAAGTCCAAAGGAAAATTGATTTCTATATGACATTTTTGTCTGTTGGATTGCATCCCATTGGTCAGATCTTTTCAACTTCTAACTTTTAAATTTTTGCTTAGGTTAGTCTCTTCATCTCCTCCCATTTCTTAAATTTCAAAATCTCTCCCCCTTTTCAAAAACATTCTTTGCTTGTGATTTCAAACTTAGAAATGTTTTAATGATTAGAAACTTTGGCCTTAATCCATTGAATTTTTCAACTTTTTCTTAAATCAAAATTTGTAAATAAAATTAACCATATTGATTTAAATTTAAAAAGACAAAAAAGAATTAACAACCCCATTCAAATTTTTGGCATTTTGTGCCCTCTTCTTAAATTTTTGTTAAAATCAATTTACCAACTTTCTTTGGAATTTTTACCACGAACTACGGGGTTTTGATCCCTCATTTTTATGTTGGTACGTAGGCATAAGACCGAAGGTCTTGTCAAACATAAAAATATAATTAATGAATTATTTTCTCATCCCCTCACTCCATATTTTATCAAACATCATTTATACCCAAAAACATATGCGCACATAAAAAAGGGCTCTCTAGGAGTACCTATGACACTTTGGGTGCTAACACCTTCCCTCTGTGTAACCAACCCCCTTACCTGTAATCTCTGGCATTTTATTAGTTTTGATTTGAAAACTTCTTATCCTTGGGTTTTGTTCATACTTTTACCTTTTCCTTTGGAAATAATAAAAGCGTGGCGGCGACTCTGGTTTTATTGACGTCAAGTTTATCCATAGCTTCATGGTCATGAATTTACCGCTACAAAAACCTGGTAGTTCATGGTAAAAATTTAAAAGAAGTCGGTGAATTAATTTTAGCAAAAAAAAGTTTAACAAGAAAAGGGCACAAAAAAGACAAACATTTGAATGGGGTTGTTAGTTTGTTTTGTCTTTTGAAATTTAAAGTCGATATGGTTAAATTTATTTACAAATTTGATTTAAGAAAAGAAGTTTAAAAATTCATTGGCATAAGGCCAAAGTTTCTAATCATTAAAACATGTCTAAGTTTGAAATCACAAGCAAAGAAAGTTTTTGAAAAGAGAGAAGTGGGAGGAGATGAAGAGACTACCCTAAGCAAAAATTAAAAGTTTAAGAGTTGAAAAGATCTGACCAATGGGATGCAATCCAACAGACAAGAATGCCATATAGAAACCTTTTTTCCTTTTGACTTTGACAAGCAATAAGCAATAAGCAATGAGCAATATCCAAGCATCATGTGAAGATCAAGGTACCAGATACAGATAGCCAAAATATCTAAGCAAGCATTCCAATAGCTAACAGTCTTCAATATCTTCCAATATATCAGATGAAATGTTCCTTGATCACTCAGAACAAACATCAGACATAGACATTAATAACAAAATAATAATTAAGCACAAAGGAAGAGTGGGAAATGAATCAAAGAGAGTCAAGGTCTTGCATCAGATGAAGGCATGGTCAAAGATAGATTAGTCTCAGATGTTGGCATTGGCCAAGTCCTTTAGCACAGGGAATGTTGTCTAGTTTTAAGTCCAAAAGTTCATATCAAATCCCAACAGTCCAACAAATGTTTTTTAGGGTTTTTTGTTGTTATTAGATGTTTTAAGGTCCTAAGACCACCAACAAAACAAAGACAAACAAACAATATATACAATCACAAGATATGGCTCAAATGAGGAAACTGAAAAGGACTTGAAACATAAACAAGTTGTATGAAATTTAAATGACAATGAATGATAAAGGTACTGAAATTTAAATTGCATAAAGTAAATTGCTTGAAAGTAAAGTAATATTAATTAAGAAGTTAGTCACTGGTTAGTCAAATGTTAGTGATGAGTTTTAATTGATTAAGTCATTTTTTGGAGAACACTCAACCATTCATTTACAAGTATGGATCCTTAAACCAAGATATCTTCCATGAGAAGGGCTCCAACTTGGATAATTCAACAAGTATGCCACTAGCTCTCATGAAAGGAAAAAAGGTAAAGTTCCCATACAATGCCATGAAGAATGGGAGACTTACAATCTCACTTACTAGAATGTTATGCCTTGAGGGTCAAATTTAGCTCTATTTTAAGCAATCGTAATGGGACTTATGTAGAAGTCACAACTATCTGAGGTCGGGCAATAAAAATATAGGTGTTAATGCATGTTAGAGATTTGGTACAAAGAACCAAACTCCTAAAACATACCACACACTAAAAGACAAGTGGGAAGGACCTATCTCAGTCAAACTTGTATTGATTCATCTGACACAAAGTCATTGATGAATCAATTAGCATTTAGACATTAGAGAAATCATTGGTCAAATGAAGGATTGGGAAATAATATGGATGAAGATGAAGAGGGAAGAGGAAATAGAAACACAAATTGATCATGAGAGAAATTTCATTTGATCAATACCATCCATTCATTTTGGGAGATAAAATGTACATTTCATCAATCCCCAAAATCCAATGGTTTTGATCAATAAAAAGTCAAATCAACCATGGCCAAGGCCCAAACAGAAAGTCAAACATCACAAGACCATAAAAATGGATCAACATAATTTTTAAACATTTAATCAATTAAAAAATCAAATTAAAAGTGAATGAAAATGCATTTTAATATGGACAAAACCTCAAATCTCTTCAAAACACCAAATAAATGGCCAAAGAATATATCCTAGGTCAAACAAGGTCAAAGGACCTTAGACAAAAAGTTTCATGATTTTTGGAAAGTCAGAAGTATTTTAAAACAATTAAAAATATGCACAAAAACATTTAATTCATGAAAATACCAAAATTAATCCAAAAAATAATTTTAATTCAAAATATGGAAGAGGAAAAGATTTAAATATTTTTGGTGAAAGTCCCATTTTTTTTTCATTAAAAATGAAATTTCTATGAATTAAATAAAACAAAGGGATTAAATGGAAATTTAGAAATTAAAAATAAAATTCAAAAAAATAAGGGCCATCAAATCACCCTCATTAATTTAGGTGGGAGATTTAATGGTCAAGCGCGCGCTTCCACCAAACACCTCAGTCAACGCGTGGGCACGTGTGATAATCAGAAAGGAGTGTTGAGATTAAAACGTTTGACACAAATCAGAAGGTTGGGAAGGTGCCAACGCACCACCGGAGCCCTAGCTCCGGTCTTCTTATGCAGTGGACCTCACTAGATTGGTCCACCACCAACCTTCACTAGAATAAAAAGTAACGACATCAATTCAAAGGGAAAATGCTCAGGAGCTCGAATATGACCTCCATTTCATCCAATTCCAAGTATATTGAAAGATACATGGATTTGAAATTTGAGGTGCATGATCTGAGTTGCTTCGGTTTGACCTCAAAACAACTCAAACTTGTTACCTACGTTGGTTGAACTTCAGACAACCAATAATCAAAGAGAATGGTGAAGAATTGAGAGAGAATTGAAGGATTGAAGTTTCTGAAAAATCACCTTCGTGTAGCTATAATTTGGCTTGATCTTGATCTGGATTCACTTGGTTCTTCCTCCTCTTGCTTGCAGTGACCAATTAAGATGAAAAAGGCAATGACTCCTTTGATTTTGAATCTCAAAACAGGAGGTGAAACTATAACTCGATTTGAAAGAAATCTTCAAGGCTTGGGTAATGTGTGTGTACTGATCTTGAGGCAATGCAATGGTATATATAAGCTATGGAAATCAATTTTGTACCCTTTTCAAATTTGGCCAAAAATTGTAACATTGGTGCATGGATGCATGGGCATTGATTTAGGCCCAAACCATGATACAATCCCACTCTAATTCATGCACAATGAGTACTGAAATCATCACATGTAAGCATGCAAAGAGAAATGATCACTTGAATTCAAAACTTGCCAAAACAAACCCAACAACGGAACCATGCGTAAGTCCCTCAATTCTTGTCCAAATGAAGTGATCTTGGACTTTTTGGAAATGTGACATCAAGAGGAACAACTTTGATATTTAAAAAAAATCCATTTGGAGATTTTATCATGATTAATTTTAAGGTGGAAGTTGGAGAAATCAAACATAATTGAAAATTTTCTAAGCACCAAGTCAAATGACCACTTCTTCCATCTTGAATAACTTTTTCTATAAGCTCCAAATGAAAATGGTTTCTTCATAAAAGTTGTATCTCTTTCATCCATGTTCATTTTTAACACAAATTTGATGTCATTTGGTTATGGCATGCGGGAGTTATGTATTTTATAAGTTGAGGAAAATTGCTTGTTCAATGATAATGGCCCAAAATGACCTATAATGTTTCCCCTTGGCACATGCCCTTGCAAGATTAATTTGAAATTTCTCAAAGAATAAAACTTGTAGAATACATATTTAATTTTATAATGAAATTATATGGCCTTCATCTCACAAAAATTGAGCAAGTTATGGTTCTTGATTGCTGACCTCTTAACTAGGGCACAGACAAAATGACTTATAATCTTTCACCATAAAAATGACTTTCCAAGCAAAACTAGCTCTTGATGTCAACATGAAAGTTGTTTGGAGTGTCACAAAGTGTAACTTTTCTCTTGGAATAATTTTTATATGACAAAATTGTAGGAGATAGGGTCTAGGGAACCCCAGTTTTGACCAGTTGACTTTCTCTAGTTAGCCTCTTTGAACCAACTTGCAAACTTGAAGTTCTCTTGATCTTTAGAACTCCTGGAGGATCATATATGTATAGGATGATGTATAATGAAGTATCCCTTGAATATATTTGATCAAATGTTGAAGAAATTGGCTGAGGAAGTCACACAAGATACCTAGATGAATTAGGGCTTCCAAGGCAAATAAGGTTCAAGCTCTTGATGAATTCTTGATCAAAATGATAAATGAAGAAGATCCATATATGATGCTTAGAATAAATGTGAATCATTCCTTGATTGATCTCTTATCAGGATGGTCTCAAACCCTAGTTGTGAGCTTGATGAGGCATAGGTGGATGCACACATTACCTACAAAAGAAACAAAGCTATACATAGACATATTTTTGGTATTTTGGTTAGTAAACAAAGAAAAATAAAGTATGATACAATCAAATGTGCTTGGTGATCTCTCCCAATGCAAACCCAATGAATAAGGGGTAAGGAGGATGCCAAGGTGTTATCCCAAAGCGAATTCAAATGAGGAGATAGAATGAGGGATCTTATGGTCAAAATTGGGGTCTTACAGCTGCCCCTATTTAAGGACATTCTAGCTGAGGATGTGAAGGTTAAAATCTTCGTATAAACTCAGCAGAATGGACTTAAATAACAACATCGAGAAACAAATTTTGGTCTCTTAGAGACCTCATGATGCATATGATATGAATTTTAAAATAATCTTTGCAGGGAATATATTACCACAAAGGAAAAGAATCCGGAGAAACTGAAAGTCCACAGGAGCACAATGTATTTCGTAAGGAAAACTCATTGGGGAGACAGAGACTCTGGGGGTAAAAAGCTATGCATAGGCCAGGCTATGACTTAAAAACTACTAGGATACACGAGGGGATTTCCATGAAAATAAATCAATGGAAACACTCGGTTGGGGGACAAGGAAAAATTTGCATATAATGGGATAACACCAATACAACAAGAAACAATTGCAGGGGAAATGCATAAATCAGAACAAAGCTGATATACCTTCGCAAAGTGGATTCGATTTCACAAAGAAATACGAAACCAAACTTAACTGGCGAAGAAAGACTTCAACATAGGAGTAAAGAGATATATTATCTAGTACTGGTTACTGCGTAGGAAGATAATACATTCGAACAGAGGGACATCCGATACCAGTTAGGGTAAACATATCATGGATGACTCGCTGAGGAAAAAGAGGCGTATTCATTATCGATTACTAGGTAAGAATAACCTACTGGGGAAATAAAATCAAATAGGATTTACAACTACCTGTCACCTGGCAGCAGACCAAAGAGAGAATATATGTCACTGATTAAAGTGAACATATCAAAGATAAACTCAAAGGAAGAATATATGTCACCGGTTAGGATGAACATATCAAGGATAGACCACTTGGGGAGAAAGGAAGAATATTTGTTACTGGTTAGGGTAAACATATCAAGGATAGACTGTCGAGGAAAACTAGGAATTATAACTACCGAGTACTGGGCAGAAGACCAAAAGTAGAGAACATCTGTCACTGGTTAGGATGAACATATCAAGGATAGACTCAATAGGGGAAATGGGATTTACAACTACCGGTTACTGGGCAGAAGACCACAAATAAGAGAAAAAAATTCACTGGTTAAAGTGAACATATCAAGGATAGACTCTCTAGGGAATAAAATAGGGATTATCACTACCTTTTTACTGGGTAGAAAATCGAACAGACTTACTGGGGAAACGTGAAAATGAATTCGTTGGGGAAATAAAGGAAGTATATTACTTTTTACCGTTTACTGGGTAAAGTTAAAGTACTCAGCACCAAGAAGAATATTACCAGTTACTGGGTAATAGACTCTCGGAGACCAAAAGATCTATCTAGGTAAGAACTAGAAAGAAATGACCAATCAAAGACTCAATTCGATGAGGATATAACTCAATGGGGGTGGTTCCATCCAGATGATAAACTGGGGAGGAAACTGAAATAATAATCATCCGCGAGGAAAATAACTTAGTGGATAATGAGAAAGGATAAACTCTTTCTCCTTAAGGGAACAACACTCTATAAATGAAGGAGGACAGACACACCAAATCTGCATGGGGAAATAATATCACCAAAACAGGGGATCAGAAGAAAAATCAATGCGATAAAATGCACAATAAAATAACTGATGGTGTACTATATGCATGAATGTGTATGTTTATGATTATGATTATGCCGATAAAACAACACAATGGATACAAAAAACAAAGATTTGAATCATCAGTGTAAAACACTCGGCTAATCTCAACAAGGTGGAAACACCAACTGGAGAATCTGATAGGGATGAAAATAAATCCTCTAGCTCCGAATAAATCAACTCTGGTTGGGGAAAGGCATGGAGAACATGCTTCCAATCAATCATGGCAAACCCCACGAGGGAAGAGAGCATTGTTGAAGGATAATCAACCAAACATGTCGAGGATAGAAAAGGATCTGCTAAGGATCCAAACAAGTCAATACTGTGGGGAATTTTAAGTCAACACCATGTCAAATGGGAGACAATCTTGCAGGGGACATAAATCAATACTGCTCAAAACCAAGCACTACCAGGAATGAGGGAACTTCCATCAGAAGACAAACTCCGTCGAGGATACAAGAGATAAAGCTCTGAATGAGGAACCAAGTAAATTGTTGGGGATGTTGTGACCTGTTTGAACAAACTAAAGACTGTCAAATTCCTCAATAACCATAAAATTCTTCTTGAAAATTACGAAATAAACCAGTTCCCAGGCAAAGATAACCGGATCTATCAACTCATGTAGGGGAGGAGTCGCCGCGGCTATGCAATACAAATAAATGCAATTGGGGATCTGAAGACCAAATAAAGGTTCCGAAATAACCAGGGTCTATTCATCAAGTCACAAACTGGGGGATACAGAACATGAACACCTTAGTTGAGGAAGATGAACTACAAAAGGTGTAACACCCTTTTTAAAATACCCCAAACTTTTAAATTAAAACAACAAAATATAAATCAGAGTAAATATGCAATTAAGGGTGTCACACTTGACACTTCACACCATTCATCAAAATAGCTTGTCATGCTCATTTATAAATCAAATTAAGACATTGCACAATTCACAGCGGATAGAAGATCTAACAGTATGCAAACCATGTAACACATTACATGTAAAACTGTTCAACAACCAACAAATGAAACAAGGTAAAACATCCCGTCCCGATGTTACATCTACCAGAGCATGACCCACTAAGGAACTACACTAGACTCCAAGCACTAGCTTCTACTCAATCACTGCTCGTTACCTGAAACATAGTTGTAAGGGTGAGTTCCTCAATCGATATAATAAGCATTATAAAATATCATGTAATGCTAAGTAATTTAACACATATCATCACCCTAATCAGATCACACATTCAGCAACGGCAACATCAACTCATAATCATAATCATACTCAACACCAACACAAAACAACACGTATAATATTGGAATACATCCATTCATATTATACGCCATACATACATTATGCAATGAGACTCCATGCATGCGGTACCGACTATTCGTGAACATATAGTTCAACCTCACCGATCAAATCCAGATACGGCTACCAAGCTCACTAGTCCCACTCATTTGAGACCTAGTGACTCACTCACTAATTCCTCACCATGGGAATTAGCTACCACCCTGAAGGCCATGCTATGCACGCTAATCACCTAGCATGCAAACATCAACAACAATCCAAGATGGACATATGCTCACACTTTAAGCCATAAACAGTCCATTCACAATTGCATACATAACAGATACATTCACAGCATTATGCATACAATCATACATCATCAGCATATTTATCCCAGAATCACATCATGTCAAATAATCAATCACAGTATTAGCACACTCTACTAATACCTACACTACTCAAAACAACGGGAAATGGTCCTTACTATAGCATACATCAGCTAAATTACATTACTCAGCTGAAACGACCAAAACTGCACAACAACAGCTCAGAAAAATCACAATTCTGCCCATACGCGTATGCCTCATGCCCATACGCGTATGGCCCATTTTCTAGCCAAACCCATACGCGTATTGGCCTGTCCCATACGCGTATGCTACGCGTACCACTTCCTCATACGCGTACCAACAGAGACAAAACTACGTTAAAATCATCATCTTCCTCATCCATACGCGTATGGCCTCACCCCATACGCGTACCAACACAGGATACGCGTAATACACGCGTATGGCGCGTATCAGCGCCAGTTTTTCCCCCCTTCAGGCCATCTCATACGCGTATTGCCTAGTGCCATACGCGTATGACCAGAACCAGAATTTCCTGATCTGCTATGGGTTTTCTCTGCTACGAGGTTTCCCAAATCCAACCTCCCACAGTCCAATTTTTACACAGAATTCATTCATATCACCTAACACGAATCATACCCTATTCAATTTCACAAATTCTAACATTATTCCATCTAATTCTTACGAATCTTCTCCCATTATAACCCATATCTCGTTCATCCATCAGTTCCCAATTTACAACATTCATCATTCCAATTAGGGACAAATCAATGGCTTATCACTACCCATTACATGTTAACCCATAATACCCATTAAACGACGATAAACCCCCCTTACCTGAGTTAATCCGGCAACCTTTTGCTTCCAGCTTTTTCCTTTCTTCAACCCTCGTTCTCTTGCTCTTTGCCCTTTTCCACTTTAGAGTCGTTTCTCTGTTTTCACGTGAAAACCCTTTTCTAAATGGGACCTTTTTATTTCCAACTCTATTATTCCAATAATAATAATAATAATAATCCAATAATAATAATCCAATTATTTAATTAAATTAATAATATACTATTAACTTAAATTAATTAATTATCATATTTTATCGGGGTGTTACAACTCTCCCCCACTAAAAGAGTTTTCGTCCTCGAAAACATACCTCCAGCAAATAACTCTGGATAAGACTCCTTCATCTGACTCTCAAGTTCCCAAGTTACATTGCCACCTGCTGGTCCTCCCCAAGCTACCTTTACCAAAGCAATCTCTTTACCCCGCAACTGCTTCAACTCTCGATCCTCGATCCTCATAGGTGATGTTTCAACAGTCAGGTTATCTCTCACCTGTACATCATCTACTTGGACCACATGCGACGGATCAGGAATGTACCTCCTCAACTGAGACACATGAAAAACCTCATGCAAATTTGCAAGTGACGGCGGTAAAGCGATACGATAGGCTACCTCCCCTATCCTCTTCAAAATCTGATAACGACCAATAAATCGAGGTGTCAACTTCTTCGACTTCAAAGCTCGACCAACCCCAGTTATCGGAGTAACACGAAGAAACACATGATCTCCCTCTTGAAACTCAAGTGACTTCCTCCTCTTGTCGTGATAACTCTTCTGACGACTCTGTGCAATCCTCATCTTCTCCTGAATCATCTTAATCTTTTCCGTAGTTTGTTGAACAATCTCCGGTCCAACCACAACACTCTCACCGGACTCATACCAACATAAAGGTGTCCGACATCTCCTACCATACAAAGCTTCAAACGGTGCCATACCAATGCTCGAATGAAAACTATTGTTGTAGGTAAACTCAATCAAAGGCAAATGACAATCCCAAGCACCTCCCTTTTCCAAAACACAAGCCCTCAAAAGATCCTCCAGTGACTGAATCGTCCTCTCAGTCTGACCATCAGTCTGCGGATGATATGCAGAACTCAATCTCAGCTTAGTTCCCAAATCCCTCTGCAAACCTTCCCAGAACTTCGATGTAAATCTAGGATCTCTGTCCGAAACAATACTCGACGGAATACCATGCAAACTTACAATTTTCTCGATATACAACTCAGTTAATCTCTCTAACGGATAATCCATTCTGATCGGAATGAAATGAGCCGATTTTGTCAATCTGTCAACAATCACCCAAATAGCTTCAAAATTCTTAATTGTCCTCGGTAAACCAGAAACAAAATCCATACTGATACTATCCCACTTCCACTCTGGAATAGCCAACGGTTGCATTAGCCCAGACGGCTTCTGATGCTCAATCTTTGACTTCTGACAAGTCAAACAAGAATAAACAAAACTCGCAATTTCTCTTTTCATTCCTGGCCACCAAAATAACTTTTTCAAATCATGATACATCTTCGTAGCCCCAGGATGAATACTCAGGCCACTACGATGTCCTTCCTCAAGGATACTCTTCTTAAGTTCGGTAACATCCGGAATACACACCCGATTACCAAATTTCAAAACACCATTCTCATCAACTCTGAATTCACCACCTTGACCTTGATTCACTAGAGTCAACTTATCAACCAAAAGCACATCGGATTTCTGACCCTCTCTAATCTCATCCAGAATACCACTCGTTAACTTCAACATTCCCAATTTAACACTATTGTGAGTACTCTCACACACCAAACTCAAGTCTCTAAACTGCTCAATTAAATCCAATTCCTTAACCATTAACATAGACATATGCAATGATTTCCGACTCAATGCATCAGCCACTACGTTTGCTTTACCCGGATGGTAATTCAAACCAAAGTCATAATCCTTCAGAAACTCTAACCATCTCCTCTGTCTCATATTCAGCTCTTTCTGATCGAACAAATACTTTAAACTTTTATGGTCACTGAAAACCTCAAATCTTGACCCGTACAAGTAATGCCTCCATAACTTCAGAACAAATACCACAGCTGCCAACTCTAAATCGTGTGTCGGATAGTTCCTCTCATGAACCTTCAGTTGTCTCGAAGCATAAGCTACAACCTGCTTATTCTACATCAAAACACCACCCAAACCCAACAATGAAGCATCACAGTAAACCTCAAATAGTTCCGACGGACTTGGTAATATCAGAATAGGAGCAGTAGTCAACCTTCTCTTTAACTCTTGGAAACCTTCTTCACATTTTGAGTCCCAAACAAACGCTTGCCCCTTTCTAGTCAACATCGTCAACGGTAACGCCAACTTAGAAAATCCCTCAATGAACTTCCTATAATAACCTGCAAGTCCAAGAAAACTCCTTATCTCAGAAACTGACTTCGGAACTTCCCACTTAGATACCGCTTCTATCTTAGAAGGATCAACAGCAACACCACCTCTTGAAATCACATGACCAAGAAAACTAACCTCTTCTAACCAAAATTCACACTTAGACAGCTTAGCAAATAACTTCTTTTCTCGTAGAACTCCTAAAACCATTCTCAAATGCTCAGCATGCTCTTCTTCCGATTTCGAATACACCAAAATATCGTCAATAAACACCACAACAAACTTGTCTAGGTAAGGATGGAAAATCCTATTCATATACTCCATAAATACTCCAGGCGCATTAGTCACACCAAAAGGCATTACAGAATACTCATAATGTCCATACCTTGTTCTGAAAGCAGTCTTCTGAATATCCTCAGTTTTCACACGTATCTGATGATAACCCGATCTCAAATCTATTTTGCTGAACACACTCGCACCAACCAACTGATCCATCAAATCATCAATCCTCGGCAAAGGATACCGATTCTTGATCGTCACTTTATTCAGTTGCCTGTAGTCCACACACAATCTCATAGTACCTTCTTTCTTCTTAACCAATAACACTGGCGCGCCCCACGGTGACACACTCGGACGAATAAATTTCTTATCCAACAGATCTTCCAGCTGACTCTTCAATTCAGTTAACTCAACAGCAGACATACGGTACGGAGCCATCGACACCGGCCTAGTACCAGGTACCAAATCAATCGAGAACTCAACTTCACGCTCTGGCGGTAATTCATTCACTTCTTCAGGAAACACATCAGGAAAATCACACACCACGGCTAGATCGCAAATCACCAGTTTATCTTTAGCCTCCAAAGTCGCTAACAGCATAAACAACTCTGCCCCATCTGCTACTGCCTCATTCACCTGCCTTGCTGATAGAAACAAACTCTTCCCTTCCTCAATCTCGGGAAAGATCACAGTCTTATCAAAACAGTTGATATAAACTCGGTTAAACACCAACCAGTTCATACCCAGGATAACATCAATCTACACTAGTGGAAGACACACGAGGTCCATCCCAAAGTCTCTACCAAAAATACTCAAAGGACAATTTAAACAAACTGAAGTAGTAGTCACTGAACCCTTCGCAGGAGTATCAATCACCATACTACCATGCATCTCAGATATCTCTAATTTAAGTTTCACAGCACAATCCAAAGATATAAAGGAATGAGTCGCACCTGTGTCAATAATAGCTACAAGAGGAAAGCCATTAATATAACACGTACCTCGGATCAAACGATCATCTGCAGAAGTCTCATAACCCGATAAAGCAAAGACCTTGCCCCCCGACTGGTTCTCTCTCTTCGGCTTAGGACACTGTGGACTGATATGACCCACCTCTCCACAGTCGAAACAAGTCACAGTCTTCAACCGGCACTCTGCAGCCAAGTGACCACCTTTTCCACACTTGAAACACTTCTTCTCAGTACTGGTACACTCATGGATACGATGTCCAGCCTGACCACATCTGAAACACTTAGCAGGGGCACTGGAGTCTCCCCCACTAGGTCTCTTCATCCCACTCTGTCTCTGGAAACCCTTGCCAGCTGCATACGGTTTTCCACGATCATTCTGATTCTTGCCTTTCCTATCAACCCTCTGCTGATAGCTCTCCGCTCTGGCCTTGGTATCCTGTTCAAAAATCCTGCAACAGTCAACCAAGTCAGAAAACACTCTAATCCGCTGATACCCAATAGCCTGCTTGATCTCGGGACGTAACCCGTTCTCAAACTTCACACATTTTGAAAATTCCCCAGTAGCCTCATTATAGGGAGTGTAATACTTCGACAGCTCTGTGAACTTAGCAGCATACTCAGTAACAGACCGGTTGCCCTGCTTCAATTCTAAGAACTCTATCTCTTTCTTTCCTCTGACATCCTCGGGAAAGTACTTCCTCAGGAATCTCTCTCTGAACACCGCCCAAGTGATCTCAGCACCCCCAGCAGCTTCCAACTCAGTGCGGGTAGCAACCCACCAATCATCTGCTTCCTCTGACAGCATATGCGTACCGAACCTGACCTTCTGGTTATCGGCACACTCAATCACTCGGAAGATCCTCTCAATCTCCTTCAACCACTTCTGAGCACCATCTGGATCGTATGCTCCCTTGAACATTGGAGGATTGTTCTTCTGGAACTCACTCAGTTGACGAGCAGCTCCCAAGCCCACAACATTCGGATTCCCTCCAAGTACTCCAGCTAGCATACCCAGAGCCTCAGCAATCGCAGCATCGTCTCTACCTCTTCCAGCCATTCTATTCTGAAAGTCCAACAAGCTAAAACAATAAGTACTGATAGGGTTACACAACACCTATCCCGTACAGGGGAACAGAATAATTACGACTCGACTCGACCAACTATGCTCTGATACCACTAATGTAACACCCTTTTTAAAATACCCCAAACTTTTAAATTAAAACAACAAAATATAAATGAGAGTAAATATGCAATTAAGGGTGTCACACTTGACACTTCACACCATTCATCAAAATAGCTTGTCATGCTCATTTATAAATCAAATTAAGACATTGCACAATTCGCAGCGGATAGAAGATCTAACAGTATGCAAACCATGTAACACATTACATGTAAAACTGTTCAACAACCAACAAATGAAACAAGGTAAAACATCCCGTCTCGATGTTACATCTACCAGAGCATGACCCACTAAGGAACTACACTAGACTCCAAGCACTAGCTTCTACTCAATCACTGCTCGTTACCTGAAACATAGTTGTAAGGGTGAGTTCCTCAATCGATATAATAAGCATTATAAAATATCATGTAATGCTAAGTAATTTAACACATATCATCACCCTAATCAGATCACACATTCAGCAACGGCAACATCAACTCATAATCATAATCATACTCAACACCAACACAAAACAACACGTATAATATTGGAATACATCCATTCATATTATACGCCATACATACATTATGCAATGAGACTCCATGCATGCGGTACCGACTATTCGTGAACATATAGTTCAACCTCACCGATCAAATCCAGATACGGCTACCAAGCTCACTAGTCCCACTCATTTGAGACCTAGTGACTCACTCACTAATTCCTCACCATGGGAATTAGCTACCACCCTGAAGGCCATGCTATGCACGCTAATCACCTAGCATGCAAACATCAACAACAATCCAAGATGGACATATGCTCACACTCTAAGCCATAAACAGTTCATTCACAATTGCATACATAACAGATACATTCACAGCATTATGCATACAATCATACATCATCAGGATATTTATCCCAGAATCACATCATGTCAAATAATCAATCACAGTATTAGCACACTCTACTAATACCTACACTACTCAAAACAACGGGAAATGGTCCCTACTATAGCATACATCAGCTAAATTACATTACTCAGCTGAAACGACCAAAACTGCATAACAACAGCTCAGAAAAATCACAATTCTGCCCATACGCGTATGCCTCATGCCCATACGCGTATGGCCCATTTTCTAGCCAAACCCATACGCGTATTGGCCTGTCCCATACGCGTATGCTACGCGTACCACTTCCTCATACGCGTACCAACAGAGACAAAACTACGTTAAAATCATCATCTTCCTCATCCATACGCGTATGGCCTCACCCCATACGCGTACCAACACAGGATACGCGTAATACACGCGTATGGCGCGTATCAGCGCCAGTTTTTCCCCCCTCCAGGCCATCTCATACGCGTATTGCCTAGTGCCATACGCGTATGACCAGAACCAGAATTTCCAGATCTGCTATGGGTTTTCTCTGCTACGAGGTTTCCCAAATCCAACCTCCCACAGTCCAATTTTTACACAGAATTCATTCATATCACCTAACACGAATCATACCCTATTCAATTTCACAAATTCTAACATTATTCCATCTAATTCTTACGAATCTTCTCCCATTATAACCCATATCTCGTTCATCCATCAGTTCCCAATTTACAGCATTCATCATTCCAATTAGGGACAAATCAATGGCTTATCACTACCCATTACATGTTAACCCATAATACCCATTAAACGACGATAAACCCCCCTTACCTGAGTTAATCCGGCAACCTTTTGCTTCCAGCTTTTTCCTTTCTTCAACCCTCGTTCTCTTGCTCTTTGCCCTTTTCCACTTTAGAGTCGTTTCTCTGTTTTCACGTGAAAACCCTTTTCTAAATGGGACCTTTTTATTTCCAACTCTATTATTCCAATAATAATAATAATAATAATCCAATAATAATAATCCAATTATTTAATTAAATTAATAATATACTATTAACTTAAATTAAATAATTATCATATTTTATCGGGGTGTTACAAAAGGGACCAATCATCAGCTCAAATGGGATAATAGGTTGTCTAGGAAGCAACTTATTAACCATGCTAGGGATGAACGACAAACTGTTGGGGAGGAGAAATTTTCCAAACCAACTGCTTGGGGAATACCAACAATGTCTCACACCTACTTACCTGTTCTTAGATTGATGTTGACATTCCTTGCTGAAATCGATAATTCTTTGAAGTAAATGCCTTTATTATTTTAAGAAAAATGAATATTCATTGATTTATTTCAAAATTTTCGTCATAAAAATTCAATTTAAAACAGAAACAAATAAGAATAGAAATAATTGGATAAAATCTCAACTTTATTTAATAGAATGGTAGACCGCGAATGGCGGGACTCCATGGATCTTTACAAAGTTTGAAAAATGGTAATTTACATGGAAAATGGCTACATTGAATATAATAACCACTACTCTCCCTACCAACTTCAACATCCATAATGCTTGTCTTCGATTGAGAATGATGAATCAGAACCAAATGACTGCTCAAAACTGCTTCAACAAATAGGACCAGCTGGATGCAGTTACTTGCCATAATCCCTAATTTTTGCCTAGATTTCCCCAAGGTGTGGTACTCAATCTACCGAGATGAATTTCTGTTTTATGTCTCTAATTTTTTCCTAAATCTCCCTTTCGGGTTTTCAATCCACCGAGACGCTCATTTTTGCATAAGCCTCCATTTCGGGTTTTCAACTTAGCGAGATGTTCTTTTCTTTTTTAGGCGAAGCATTTCTTGACTGCATCGGCGTTCACAGGACGCATGAACTCTTCAACATTCATAGTTATAAGAATCAAAGCACCGCCTGAAAAGGCTCTCTTAGTAACATATGGTCATTCATAATTAGGAGTCAATTTTCCCCTAGCATCAGGTTTGAAAGATAGAATCTTCTTGAGCACGAGGTCACCTTCTCTAAACACATGAGGCTTGACCTTCTTATCAAAAGCTTCCTTCATTCTTTGTTGATACAACTGGCCATGACACATGGCAGTCAATCTCTTTTCTTCAATCAAATTCAACTGATCATATCTGGTTTGGCACCATTCAACTTCTATCAACTTGGTTTCTATTAAGACATGCAATGATAGGATCTCAACCTCCACGGGGAGCACAACCTCCATACCATAAATGAGAGAGAAAGGGGTTGCCCCTGTTGAAGTGCGGATAGATGTAAGGTACCCATGCAAAGCAAATCGGAGCATCTCATGCCAATCTTTGTATGTCACAACCATTTTCTGAATAATCTTCTTGATGTTCTTATTTGAAGCTTCAACAACCTCATTCATCTTAGTTCTGTAGGGAGAAGAATTATGATGTGCAATATTGAAGTCTTTACGTAAGACCCCAATTTTGGCCCTAAGATCCCTCATGGCATCATAACATTGCATTTGCATAGCCTCAAGGATCATAAGCATCTTGGTTCCCCTTGCCTTTGGATGGGACTCCTTGTGAGTGGTTTTGAGATCACCAAGCATGCTTGAATTGTATATTATTGCTTTTCTCATTTTGTTTACTAACCAAAAGCACAAAAAATATGTCACTAACATCTTTTGTTTGTAGCTTGAGCAATCACAAGGTTTAAAGCTTCTAGGAGATCATCTGTGCAATGACATGGCCAAGAGAAGATGAAAGCAAGCATGGTAATGGTTCCCAAAGCTCTCATTCATCAAATATGCCTCCCTAGCATCTCAATTCATCATTTTTATCAAATCAAGTCCAAGGGTTTGAGGTCTTGTTCTTCAAGGAAACCCTAACTCATCTGTGCTCCACAATGCCTTGCTCATGAAGCAACCTCAGCCCATGATCAAATAAAATCAAGGGAAGTTCTTTAATTCATAATTTAATGCATATTTGAACTTATTTGAGTGTCCTCAATCATCAATCCATCAAGATATGGATTGTGGACCTAAGAAGTTGATCAGTCAATTCATCTGAGTATTTTGGAATGCACTGAGACCTAACTTTTTATGTGTTGGTCAAATGGAGATGATTCCAAAAGCAAAAATGTTCTTAAAGACAATATGGACAACTTTCAGGTTCATCCAAAATTGATTTGAAGCTTGAAAGGTCATCATCCATTCTAAGACATTATAGGTCATTTTGACTGAAACCCTAATTTTGGGTCAACTTCCCAAGAACATAACTCATTCATTTTTTATGATTTTGAGGTGGGATCAAATGCATTGGAAATATTAAGATGGCTACTTCAAATTTTATGTTAAACAAAATTTCAAAATATCAAAGGAAATACATGTGATAATGCAAGACATTATAGGTCACTTTGGACCAAATGCATTAAAAGGCAAAAAAGTCCAACTTCAAGTGCCTATAACTCTTTCATCAAAAACCCAAATGATGCAAAATTTAAGTCCATTTTGATTGTCTTGAGAAGATCTACAACTTTGATCTTGGAGGGTTTTTCATTTAAGGCTTGCATCATTGAAGCAGAGGGGCTTGAACATTGGCCAAATTTGGAAACCTTGCCTTGACATGTTTTGCACCTTACACTTCAAACTCAAAATTCACTAATTTCCACACTTCAAATGGATTTTTTCCCAACATAACAATTGTTCCCTACATCAAGACCTTTCCAACCATTACCCACATGCTTATGTTTGGATTTTCGAATTGGCATTTTCGAAGAGGTGAACATTTAGGCACAATTATGGAATTCACATCATAACTTCATGCACAAGCCAATGCAGCTCTAATTACACGTCCAAACCATTTGCATTTGAGTTCAGCTTGCATATTCATCCATTTTTGGGCTTTGCACGCGCCTGTAGTGGCCCATACATGAAGAGTCCAAGTTCCATGCACATGAGTTTTCTCCTTGCTTGCATCAGCCTTGGCTATAAATAGCATACTTCATTCTCTTCAAAAATCAACCTAATGGCACCTGAAGCTCTGCACAAGTGAAATCCCAACCTCCGTTAAAGGAATTCTAAGTTTTCCATTTCAATTTTCCAGTTCAGATTTCAACTTCATTTGTTGATCTCTGAATTTAAATTCCTAAGCCTTGCTTCCTTGTTACCTCAAGCACACATTGCACAAAGGATTTGGAGTGGATCAAGACCTGTAAAGCTGCACTTCAAAGGTTGTTGTTCAAACTTATTCGCTTCGAATCTCTCATTTCTTTGATCTATTTTCCTGGCCAAAGTGTTTTCTGAAGTCCTCACTTGAGAGGCAAGCTAGTGGTAGCTTCAATTTTGGTTTTCTTTGATCTGCATTTTTCATACCTGAACCTTCCACCTCAGATTTCTCAAGCTATAGGAATCTTGAGTGTGATTCAAGGTTACATGGGTGATGTACATCACCCCAGCTTCATTTTGGTATAAGGATCGTGCAAAATGGTGAAGGTTTGAAAACCTGCAATCTGGCCGGAATTTGGAAGCTCACCGGAGAAGAAGGTGGCTCCGGTGGCCGTCCCATTGCCAGATCCAATCTCGATCGTTGGATGCATTTTCCAGATCTAATCGTGACCATTGGTTGTTATGACTTATTTTAATGCATTGTGTGACTCAGCTGACTTAGTCCTATAATGCGCGCGCATACCACTGCCTTCAGATCATCCACGTCATTTAATGAGAGGAGATCTAACGCGCCAGGATTTTCCACATTTTTTAATTTCTGATTTTATTTTCTTTAATTCCTTTTTATTTCAAAAATTCATAACTCTCTCATTTTTAATCCAAAAAATATGGGACCAATTGCATTAGTCTCCAAATAATTTCTAGTTTCTTAAAATGATTTTTAATATTTTTTATTTTATCATCTGATATTTTTATGAATTTTCTCTTTTCCAGATGTTTTTAATTCATTTTAAATAGTTTTTGATATTCAAAAAATACAAAAATATTTTCCTAACCTACCTGAATGATGATGAATCTATGAAAAATATTCTCATCAATTTTTTAATTGATTTGAGATTTATTTGAGATTTTAGTTCAATTAGGTTATTTTTATTCATTTTTAATAGATTAAAAATAGTTTCTGACTTTTAAAAATGCTGAAAATTTTTGTCAAACTTAGGATAAATCACTTGGACTTTTCAAAGTTGATTTGAAGTGATTTTGAAGTTTGACCTTTCTTTTCATTTTTAATTCAAGTTTAACTTTAAATATTAAAAATGCCAAAAATATTTTGTTCGTTTCTTGACTTCCAATCTTCATCTCACTTCTGTTTTTAATTGTTTGACCTTGACTTTCAATGTTATTGGTCAACATATGATGATTGGTACATTTTATTTCATTTAATGCATTTTTACTTTTGCCATTTTTATTTCCATTTTCATCTCCTTGTTCTTCTTCTTCTTTTTCTTTTTTGATCAATGAGTTGAAGGTTGATAAGTTAGCATTGATTAGGGAGACTTAATCTTCCTTGATCCAAATCTAATTCATCTTGATCAATTGATCAAGTGAATGGCTTTGCATTAAGGATAGGTTGTTTCCTAAATCATGCAAAAGGCTTAAACCAATACAAGATCATTTCTCTTCTTCCTTTTTGGCATGGCAAGTTGTTGGAACTTGGTTCACTAATCAAGACTTCTAACTTGTGTTGTTGCCTACATTATTATTGACTGGCCTTGGATAGTTGTGACTTCTACATAAGTCCAATTACGATTGCTTAACATAGTGCTAAATTTTGCCTTATGGCACACTAACTATTAACCACTAACAATTAACACTTACTTTATGCACTTTACTTTTATGCAATTTACTATTCTTGCACATATTATTCATTTTCTTTTTCCTTTGCTCATTGGAGCACATGTTTATGTTAATGTCATTTGCCTTTTGCTCACTTGAGCATATAATTGTGTATATATCTTTTGTGCTTGTGTTTGTCTGTTTGTTGTGGACTTAGACTTTAGGACTTTACCCAAGCTAATGGAGTTTGAAGAGCAACTAGGCCTCATGCCTTTAGAGTGCTTAAGTGTCAAAGAGCAACTAGGCCTCGTGCCTTTAGAATGCTTAAAACTTAAGGATGAACATTGAAAGGGCCATATTCTAAACTCCCTCTTGTCCATTCTTTGTTTGTTAATAGAACATTTTGATGTGTGTGTTTCTTTGTGCTAGGAATTCCAACTTTGAGCCACATTGAGGAACCGTTACCATGAGCTCCCAAGAGAGAGAGATCCAAGAGACCTTGAGGAGCCTTATCCAAGAACTCATTGATTATTGATTGTTTGAGTTATTGCTTATGATTGCTTATTCCAAAGGATGGGAGCTACTTGGATCATCAATATGATCTCAAGAGAGGAACTCCTTGTGTGGTTTTGTTCTCTTTTCCCTTACCTCTTGTATGCTTAGGATCTTTAGTCCTTCTTCTTCTTCTCTCCACTCTAACGCAAGCCAAAACTTTTGTGCAAACATTTAACACTTGTTTTTTTTCAACATTAGAAACCTAAGCCTTATGCTTTTGATTTTCAAACTTTCTTTTCATAATACTTATTTTGAATTGAACCTTTTAACCAACTTTGACCATTTTTGTAAATACTCTTCATTGGTAAATATAACCCATTCAAATACTTTTGTGGTTTCAATGGCCACTTCCTTAATCAAACTTTTTCGTAACCTTTAGCTATTAGGTTTGAGCTATCTTTGTGGTAGATGTAATACTCACCTATATCCTTAGTGATGGACAATGAGTCTTCCATGCTTATTATAGGGTTAACCCCTCACTAGCATGTTGAAGTTATCCTCACATGGTGGATTTGTGGTTTTGGTTTGAGTTTTCTCCCTTAGATAACAAAAGACCTTAAGGCTCTTGAACCAATCAATTCACCAACTTGTTTTGAGATTTTTACCCCGAACTACGAGGTTTTGATCCTAATCTTTTTTAAGATGGTACGTAGGCAATGGGTTTATCCATTCAAACACAAAATGTAAATAAACTTGTATATTCTTTTCTCATCTCTTCAATCATGTTTGCACAAATAAATTTTCACAAAACAACAACCTTTACAACAAATGTGAAAAGGGCTCCCTAGGAGTACCTAGGATGTTTTGGGTGCCTAACACCTTCCCATTGCATAACCAACCCCCTTACCCAGATCTCTGACTCTCTTTTACTAGTTTTTGATTTGATAAAACTTTTAGGTTTTTGTTCGCTTTCTAACCATTCCTTTGGATAAATAGAAGTGCGGTGGCGACTCGACTTGTATGATTTACCTTGGATTTAGTCAATATCTCTAATGGTAACGAATACCCCGCTACACTTTACAAAGAGCTTCCACCATATTATTGTTCAAGTTTGATCCATTATTAGTAATGATCTTACTTGGCACACCATAACGGCATATAATTTGGTTCTTGATAAACCTTACAACGACTTGCTTGGTCACATACGCATATGATGTCGCTTCAACCCAATTTGTGAAGTAGTCAATAGCCATCAGAATGAAACGATGTCCATTCGAAGCTTTGGGCTCAATCATACCAATCATATTAATTCCCCTCATGGCGAAGGGCCATGAAGAGGAAATGACATTCAACGGTGTCGGAGGAACATGAACCTTATCTGCAAAGATTTGACACTTGTGGCATTTCTTCACAAACTTGCAACGGTCAGATTTCGTTGTCAGCCAATAGTAACTTGCTCCCAACATCTTCTTTGCCATAGCATACCCATTAGAATGAGTACCAAAGGAACCTTCATGTACTTCAGTCATCAATAAGTATGCTTTGTATCTATACATGCATCTGAGCAAAACCATAGCAAAATTTCTCTTATAAAGCACATCATCATTCAGGTAGAAATTTCCAGCTAATCTTCTCAAAGTCTTCTTATCTTTCAAAGATGCCCCAGACAGGTAAATCTAACTTTGGAGGAAACATTTGATATCATAATACCATGGCTTTTCATCTTTGACTTCTTCAACATCAATCATTGAAGCCAACGTTGCAAGAGCATCTGCCATCCGGTTTTCATCTCGAGGGATATGATGAAACTCAACCTTTCTAAAGAAAGTTGATATTCTCCTCGCATAATATTTGTACGGTAATAAATCGGGTTGATTTATCTCCTATTCACCTTTGATCTGATTCACAACCAAAGATGAATCTCCATAGACATCAAGGTATTTTATTCTGAGATCAATGGCCTCTTCAAGCCCCATAATGGAAGCTTCATACTCAGTCATATTGTTTGTACACTTGAAGGTCAATCTAGCTGTAAACGGAAAATAAGTTTCGTGAGGAGTAATAATCACTACCCCAATACCATTACCATATGAATTAATAACTCCATCAAATACCATGCCCCAACGGGAACCAGGTTCTGGCTCATCTTCAAGCAATGGTTCATCACAATCTTTCATCTTCAAGTACAAAATATCCTCGTCGAGAAAATTGTATTGCACTGACTGATAATCTTCAATAGGTTGGTGAGACAAATGGTCAGCCAAGACACTACCTTTAATAGCTTTCTGAGATTGGTATTCAATATCATACTCAGATAACAACATCTGCCAACGGGCGATCCTCCCAGTTAAAGCAGGCTTCTCAAAAATGTACTTGATTGGATCCATTTTGGATATCAATCTAGTAGTATGATTTAACATATACTTGCGCAACCGCTTAGCAGCCCAAGCCAATATGCAGCATGTCTTCTCAAGCATAGAATATCGAGTTTCACAATCGACGAACTTCTTACTGAGGTAGTAAATTGCATATTCTATCTTCCCAGATTCGTCTTGTTGACCAAGAACACATCCCATACTCTTATCAAGCACATTCAAATACATGATCAATAGTCTTCCTTCAACAGGCGGAGATAAAACCAGAGGCTCAAGCATATACTCTTTGATACTATCAAAAGCTTTATGGAAATCTTTGGTCCAATCACAAGATTGATCCATCCGAACAAGCTTGAAAATAGGCGCACATGTCGCAATCATATGCGATATAAATCTTGAGATATAGTTCAAGCGGTCGAGAAAACCTCTGACTTGCTTCTCAGTTTTGGGCGCAGGCATTTCTTGTATTGCTTTGACCTTGGCAGGATCAACTTCAATACCCTTCTTGCTCATAATAAAGCCCAACAACTTACCAGAATGAACACCAAAAGTACACTTATTGGGATTCAAGCAGAGTTTATATTTCCTCAAACACTTATAACTTCAACAAATGCTTAACATGCTTTTCTTCATTACTAGACTTAGCAATCATATCATCAACATAAACCTCAATCTCTTTATGCATCATATCATGGAAAAGAGTGGTCATAGCTATTTGGTACGTTGCACCAGCATTCTTTAGACCGAAAGGTATCACTCTATAACAGAATTTTCCAGGGTGTAATGAATGTAGTCTTCTCCATATCTTCAGGAGCCATTTTTATTTGATTATAACCGGAAAATCTATCCACAAACGAGAAGACTTTGAATTTAGATGTGTTGTCTACCAACATATCAATGTGTGGCAGATGGAAATCATCTTTCAGACTGGCTTTATTTGAATCTCTATAATCAACACACATATGGACTTTTCCATCCTTCTCAGGAATAGGCACAACATTGGCCACCCATTGCGGATACTCGGAGGTAACAAGAAAACCAACATCAATCTGCTTTTGCACTTCCTCTTTAATCTTCACTGCCATATCAGGATGAGTTCTTCTCAACTTCTTCTTAACCGGAGGGCATTCTGATTTTAACGGCAATCTATGCTCCACAATATCATAATCCAAACCAGACATATCTTGATAGGAAAATCTCATTCAGAATATTCACGAAGAAGATCAATCAACCCCTTCTTAGCTTCTGGACACAGTTGAGACCCAATCTTGACTTCATTCACGTCATGATCAGAACCCAAGTTGACTAATTCAATTTGCTCTTCGAATGGTTGAATGGTTTTCTCCTCGTGATCGAGCAAATGGGATAACTCATTAGATACTTCTTCATCATCATTCTCTTCCTCAGCTTCAAACATAGAGAAATCAAAGTTTGTAGAGGGAGTAAGATCATTACATTCAATGGGTTTGAGAATCAACCTGTATAATGATTTGACATTTTGATTTTAGAGAAGTGGAGTGCAAAAGAATATTATGCAGATGGAAAGATTGTTATTTATTTATGTTTTTTGTGATTACCATTTTTCAGAAAAATTAAAGAGTAAAAATAAAACATCACAGATGTGGATGAATAAAATTGTACTTTATTTATGATAATAAGAAAATGGCCGACAATGTTCACTTCTCTCAGAGTTTTCAATTCCTTGCACAACTCAAGAAATTGATACTTCATCTCATCCATATTCTCATACACATCTGGACCTTCAGACGGCTCAGAATGGTAAATAGTTTCCTCCACACGAGGAAGAGTATGAAAGATAGGTAGAGGCACTGACATGACCGGGCTAGATGTCGGCAGCGAAACAAATGTGGGTGCATACCCTTCAGGCACAAAATTTGGTGGCATTCTCCAAGGGAACCCAGCTAGCATAGTAAGAACAGACTGGATGGTAGCTGCAACAGTTATAGATGGCGAAGTAATCTCTGAAATGACAGTCCTCTGAGGAGGAGGAGTTGCAGAAGGCAGAGGCGGATGGTTCTGAGCAGCTATCACATATTCCATCAAGGTTGTAAGTCTGGTTATCTCATCCTTCAGCTCTCTATTCTCTTTGTCTAGATGCTCCATTCTTCTCAAACGATTAGCTCAAGTGTTGTAGTGGTGAGTCAGCTTGGCTGATACATAGAAGAAGAATTGTTAAGACACCTGGCGAGAGAAACCTGTTATGCAAATGATGCATGAAATGCAATGTTTTTTTATTGTTTTTAATTCCAAGGAACATATGAAGTCTTATTTGCAAATATAATAATAATAAACAATAATAATTCAATTGACCATAACATCTCTTTTTATTCATAAATTTTGGAAGGATTACACTGAGTATGATTTCAGAAACCAAAGTACAACTACAAGAGAAAAAGGAAATTATCATCCTAATGATCCTTAGAAACTAAATCATAAGATCTAGCCAAAGGAGTATATTTCCTGCGGATGCGTCGTACCTCTGACTCAAAGGACGTCCTCATCTAAGCCTTCTCAGGGACAAGCTGATCAACTATCTTCTTCCAAGCACCAGAAGGATGAGTCATACTAGAGGAAAATAAATCCTCCGACTCTCTCTGTCTCTTCACTACACGCACTTCCAGAATCTCGATAAGTGCATCTTTGTCTTTCGACTCAAGTTGCAGTTCTTCATGCTTTTGGCTCAAAGCATGGAATTGTTCTTCCCACAAGTCTTTCTCTTGTTTCATCTTGGCGAGTGCGTCTTCCAACTCCTCTACATCTTGGTAAAGGAGAGTTGATGGCTCATCCATAACCATAGACATAGGTTTTTCACAAGCGTACGAAATTTTCAACTCCAAAAGTCTCTTCTTCACCCAAATAGTGTAAGCTTCAAAAGCTACACAGTTGTATGGACTAAGCTCGGATCTTCTTTTCCTATGCACATTATGCCAAGCATGCGCCATCCTTTTCTTTAGAAGTTGGGAATCTTTACCCTCCTGATACAATATACCCTCTAACTGAATGTTATTAGGTTTATCTCTCAAGGGGAACCCCAGTTGACGACGGGCCAAAGCAGGGTTGTAGTTGATTCCTCCTTGTGTACCAATGAGAGTCACATTAGAGAACTCATAACAACTATCAATAATGTTCAAGCTACCTAATGCAGAATCATACCAAACAATATCATCATTAGTGAGAGACATGAGTCTCTGAGACCACCATAGATATTGTCGGTTGTCCAAAAAAGCAGGCGTCTGAGGCAAGTGAGAAATAAACCACTTATACAGAAGAGGAACACATCACACAATAGTCCCACCACCTTTAGGATTCCTTAAATGCAAAGAGAAATACATGTCACCTAACAGAGTCGGAATAGGATTCCCAATCAAGAAGATTCTAATAGCGTTAACATCAACAAAATCGTCAATGTTAGGGAACAAGGCTAGACCATAGATGAGCATAACAAAAGCAGCCTCAAAAGCATTCATGCTACCGGCCTAAGAAAAAACAGTAGCTTTACCAATGAGGAACTCAGAAGTCAACCCAAGAATACCTCCTTTCTTCATCAAATTAGCATCAATCTCATATTTCTTCAGGTGAAGAGCTTCAGCTATGACGTGAGATCTGGGAATCCCCTATAGTCCACTGAAAGGTACTTTGTTAGATACATGCATACCTAAGAGATGGGCATACTCCTCTAACGTGGGCACAAGCTGATAGTCAGGAAAAGTGAAGCACCGAAAAAGAGGGTCATAGAACTGCACCAAAACACTCAGAAGTCTTTCAATTACATCAGTAGATAACACAGATAAAAGCTTCGCATGACGTTGCTTGAAGTCCAATGGATCTAATACAAAGGATGACAATTTCCTTAATACCTTCAAATCAGGACATCTAAAAATGTACTTCTTAGTGTTCCTTCATCCACAATCCATGGTCTGAAAATATTTGCAAATAAGACCTTAGTTTCCTTAAAATTTATCTTTCTGTGATGAATGTTATGATGTGCATGTATGCATGAATGCAAAAATCACAAACAAGGGATCACATACAAGGAAAACACAAAGAAATGTCAAGGGATGGATCAGGTCATCATCAAGATCAATCATCCATTTTAGTGTATTATGGTTTTTACCTTATCAACACCCAAGTTCCATTGATATTGATGAGACTTGATCGGGTCAACCGAGAATCAAAGGGTTTATTATGTGTCACGAGCTTCGAGTCAGGTTAAGAACCATCCCAAAGGAGTGTACTAAGGATAAAAACCTGTAGATCATGTTCTAAAAAGTTCCTAGAGTGTTGATCCCATCTATCAGATATTATAGGTTAGGATGACTGACTCATCAATCCATAATATTCTCAAGAGAAACTCGTCTGAGTGTAGTATCGTGTAAAAATTGTTATCAAGTATACACCTGAACAGTCTCCGCACTATGTCCTAAATAGGCCAAGTTAAGTTAAATTTTCTACAGTCCTCAGCTTCTTGGACTCCCGGGTTAGAAAAAGTAATGCCTATCCACGATTTAACTCGTGTTATATCAATAATTCCAAAGGGGTATCCACTGAGTAGATGGGTCTCAAGCCAACTTGTTAAGGACTACTCCACACAAGTGGAACATGACTATACCATCCTCCTATCTTAATTGTACTCAAGTTTGGGTTTGAACTTATCTCAACACACAGAGATCACCAAGCACAACAGACAGATTATATCACACAAATAATATATACAAGCAAACATCAAATACACAAATATATACACATAAAAAGTAGGCTAAACCCACTGAGGACTACTCCCCAGCAGAATCACCACTTAATTTTTGTAGCGGTAAATTCGTGACCATCAAGCTATGGATAAACTTGATGTCAGTAAAACCAGAGTCGCCATCGCGCTTTTATTGTTTCCAAAGGAAAAGGAAAAAGTACGAACAAAGCCCAAAGATAAGACGTTTTCAAATCAAAACTAATAAAATGCCAGAGATTACAGGTAAGGGGGTTGGTTACATATAGGGAAGGTGTTAACACCCAAAGTGTCCTAGGTACTCCTAGGGAGCCCTTTTTGTGTGCATATGTTTTTGGGTATAAAAGATGTTTGATGAAATATAGAGTATGGAGATGAGAAAAGAATTCATTGATTATATTTTCGTGTTTGACAAGACCTTCGGTCTTATTTCTACATACCAACATAAAAATGAGGGATCAAAACCCCGTAGTTCACGGTAAAAATTTCAAAGAAGTTGGTGAATTCATTTTAACAAAAAAAAAGTTTAATAAGAATAGAGCACGAAAAGTCTAAACATTTGAATGGGGTTGTTAGTTCTTTTGGTCTTTTGAAATTTAAGGTCGATAGGGTTAAGTTTATTTACAAATTTTACTTAAGAAAACAAGTTTAAAAATTCAATGGCATACGGCCAAAGTTTCTAATCTTTAAAACATGTCTATGTTCGAAATCACAAGCAAAGAAAGTTTTTGAAATTAAAGAAGTGGGAGGAGATGAAGAGACTACCCTAAGAAAAAATTAAAAGGTTAAGAGTTGAAAAGATCTAACCAATGGGATGCAATCCAACAGACAAAAATGTCATATAGAAACCCATTTTCCTTCGGACTTTGACAAGCAATAAGCAATAAGCAATGAGCAATATCCAAGCATCATGTGAAGATCAAGGCATCAAATAAAGATAGCCATAATATCCAAGCAAGCATTCCAATAGCAAGCAGTCTTCAATATCTTCCAATGTATCAGATGAAATGTTCCTTGATCAACTCAGAACAAACAAACAATATATATAATCACAAGATATGGCTCAAATGAGCAAAGTGAAAAGGACTTGAAACATAAACAAGTTGCAAGAAATTTAAATGGCAATGAATGATAAAGGTACTGAAACTTAAATTGCATAAAGTAAATTACTTAAAAGTAAAGCAATATTAATTAAGAAGTTAGTCAATGGTTAGTCAAATGTTAGTGATGAGTTTTAATTGATTAAGTCATTCTTTGGAGAACACTCGATCATTGATTCACAAGTATGGATCCTTAAACCAAGACATCTTCCATGAGAAGGGCTCCAACTTGGATAATTTAACAAGTATGCCACTAGCTCTCATGAAAGGAAAAAAGGTAAAGTTCCCACACAATGCCATGAAAAATGGGAGACTTACAATCTCACTTACTAGAATGTTATGCCTTGAGGATCAAATTTAGCTCTATGTTAAGTAGTGGTAATTAGACTTATGTAGAAGTCACAACCATCTGAGGTCGGGCAATAAAAATATAGGTGTTAATGCATGTTAGAGATTTGGTACAACGAATAAAACTCCTAAAACATACCACACACTAAAATAAAAGTGGGAAGGACCTATCTCAGTCAGACTTGTATTGATTCATCTAACACAAAGTCATTGATGAATAAATTAGCCTTTAGACATTAGAGAAATCATTGGTCAAATTAAGGATTGGGAAATAATATGGATGAAGATGAAGAGGGAAGGGGAAATAGAAACACAAATTAATCATGAGAGCAATTTCATTTGATCAATAACATCCATTCATTTTGGGAGATAAAATGTGCATTTCATCAATCCCCTAAATCCAATGGTTTTGATTAAACAAAAGTCAAATCAACCTTGACTAAGGTCCAAACAGAAAGTCAAACATCACAAGACTATAAAAATGGCTATAATTTTTAAACATGCAATCAATTAAAAAATTAAATTAAAAGTGAATTAAAATGTATTTTAATATGGACAAAACCTCAAATCCCTTCAAAACACCAAATAAATGGCCAAGGGATTATCCTAGGTCAAACAAGGTCAAAGAACCTTAGACAAAAAATTTCATGATTTTTGGAAAGTTGGGAGTATTTTAAAACAATTAAAAATATGCACAAAAACATTTAATTCATGAAAAATACCAAAATTTAAAGATTTTGGTGAAAGTCCCATATTTTTTGGATTAAAAAAGAAATATCTATGAATTAAATAAAATAAAGGGATTAAATGGAAATTCAGAAATTAAAATAAAACTCAAAAAAACAAGGGTCAATCTAATCTCCCTCATTAATTGAGGTGACAGATTTGATGGCCAAGCGCGTTTCCACCAAACACCTCAGTCAACGCGTGTACACGCGTGGTAATCAGAAAGCATGGTTGAGATTAAAACGTTTGAAACAAATCAGAAGGTTGGGAAGGTGCCAACTTACCACCGGAGCCCTAGCTCCAGTCTTCTTCTCCGGTGGAGCTCACAGGACTGGTCCACCATCAACCTTCACTAAAATAAAAAGTAAGGACATCAATTCAAAGGAAAAATGCTCAGGAGCTCGAATCTGACTTTCATTTCATCTAATTCCAAGTGTATTGAAAGATACAAGGATTTAAAATTTGAGGTACATGATCTGAGTTGTTTTGATTTGACCTCAAAGCAACTCAATCTTGTTGCCTACATTGGTAGGACTTCAGACAACCAATAATCAAAGAGAATGGTGAAGAATTGAGAGCCAATCGAAGGCTTGAAGTTTCTGAAAAATCACCTTCGGGTAGCTATGATTTGGCTTGATCTTGATCTAAATTCACTTGGTTCTTCCTCTTCTTGCTTGTAGTGACCAATTGAGATGAAAAAGGCAATGAATCCTTGGAGTTTGAATCTCAAAACAGAAGGTGAAATTCAAACTTGATTTGAAAGAAATCTTCAAGGAATTCTATGGTGTAGGGTTCTGGGATGGCTTGGCAAGGCTTGGGCAATGTGTATGTACTGATCTTGAGGCAATGTAATGGTATATATAGACTATGGAATTCAGTTTTGGACCCTTTTCAAATTTGGCCAAAAATAGTAACATTGGTGCATGGATGCAATGACATTGATTTGGTCCCAAGCAATAATGCAATCCCATTATAATTAGTTCACAATGAGTACTTAAATCATCACATGTAAGCATGCAAAGAAAAATGATCACTTGAGTTCAAAACTTGCCAAAATAAACCCAACAAAGGAACCATACGCAAGTCCCTCAATTCTTGTCCAAATGAAGTGATCTTGGACTTTTTGGAAAGTTGACATCAAGGGGAACAACTTTGATCTTGAAAACGTTTCCATTTGGAGCTTAGATCATGACGGATTATGAGGTCGAAGTTGGATAAATCAAACATAATTGAAAATTTTCTAAGTACCAAGTCAAATGACCACTTCTTCCACCTTGAATAACGTTTTCTATGAGCTCCAAATGAAAATTGTTCCTTCACCAACGTTGTATATATTTCATCCTTTTTAAATTTTGTCACAAATTTGACATCATTTGGATTTGGCATGAGGGATTTATGCATTTTAGAAGTTGAGGAAAATTGTTTGTTCAATGATAATGGCCCAAAATGACCTATAATGATTCCCCTTGGCACATGCCCTTTAAATTTGAATTTGACATTTCTCAAATAATCAAAGTTGGAGAAGACATCTTTAATTTGATCATGACGCTTGTATGGCCTTCATATCATAAAAATTGAGCAAGTTATGGTTATTTGAAGTTGACCTCCTAACTAGGGCACAAACAAAATGACCTATAATCTTTCACCATGACAAAATAACTTTCCAAGCAAAAATAGCTCTTGATGTAAACATGAAAGTTGTTTTTAATATAATAAAGAGAAAATTTTCTCTTGAAATCATTTTTATATGACAAACATTTTAGGAGATAGGGTATAGGGAACCCCAGGTTTGACCAGTTGACTTTCTCTAGTCAACCTCTTTGAACTAACTTGCAAACTTGAAGTTCTCTTGATCTTTAGGACTCATGGAGGATCATATATGTATAAGATTATGTATAGTGAAGTATACCTTGAATATATTTGATCAAATGTTGAAGAAATTGGCTGAGGAAGTCACACAAGATACCCAGATAAATTAGGACTTCCAAGGCAAACAAGCTTCAAGCTCTTGATGAATTCTTGATCAAAATGATAAAGGAAGAACATGGGGATCCATATATGATGCTTAGAACCAATGTTAATAATTCCTTGATTTATCTCTTATCATGAGGGCCTCAAACCCTAGTTGTGAGCTTGATGAGGCATAGGTGGATACATACACTACCTACAAAAGAAACAAAGCTATACATAGACATATTTTTGGTATTTTGGTAAGTAAACAAAGAAACATAAAGTATGATACAATCAAAAGTTCTTGGTGATCTCTCTCAATGCAAACCCAATGGATAAGGGGTAAGGAGGGTGCCAATGTGTGATCCCAGAGCCAATGTAAATGAGGAGATAGAATGAGGGATCTTAGGGTCAAATTTGAGGTCTTACACTCAACAATAAGTGTAGCAGTCTCATTATCCTCAAGCTTTTTCTTATTGGATAAGATCTCTTTAAGGAACTTAGCATTTGCATAATAGCTTATGTAAAAGGTGTAAGACCCCAATTTTGACCCTAAGATCCCTCATGCTATCTCATCATATGCATTAGCATTGGGATCACACCTTGGCATCCTCCTTACCTCTCATCCATTGGGTTTGCATTGGGAGAGATCACCAAGCATCATATGATTGTTTCATACTTTGTATTTTTAGCATTTTACTAACCAAAATACCAAAAATATGTCTTTGTATAAACTAACTCTTTTGTAGGTAGGGCATGTGCTCACCTTTGATCTATCAAGCTCACATCTAGGATTTAAGACCTTTAGTGCAAGAGCTCAATCAAGATTGGTTTACTATGTCTCTAAGCATAATATATGGATCCACATGGTTTTCACATATTATTTTGATCAAGAATTCATCAAGAGTTTGGAGTTGGTTTGCCTTGGAAACCCTAATTCATCTAGGTATCTTGTGTAACTTCTTCAACAAGCTTCTTCACCAATTGATCAAATTTTTAAAGGGATACTTCAAGTTTCATCATATTATGCATATATGATCTCCCATGAGTCCCAAAAGTCAAGAGAATTGCAAGTTAGCAAGTTGGTTAATGGTGGTTGACCAGAGGAATTCATCTGATCAAAACTAGGGTTCCCTAGACCCTATCTCCTACAATTTGTATCATATGAAAATGATTCCAATATAAACATTACTCTAAATGACATTTCAAACAACTTTCATGTTGAGGTCTAGAGCTAGTTTTGCTTGGAAAGTCATTTTTTATGGTGAAAGATTATAGGTCATTTTGTCTAAACCCTAATTTGGAGGTCAACTTCCCAAGGCCATAACTTGCTCAATTTTTATGATATGAAATATTTCCAAGTTTTACAATAAAATTCATTATTTCTAATTCAACTTTTATGTTTGGAGTAAGATCTAATTCGACTTTTATGTGCATGTGATATGAGGATACATTATAGGTCATTTTGGACCAATGCCATTGAATAAGTGATTTTCCTCAACTTCAAAAATGCATAACTCCTTCGTATTAAATCCAAATAAGGTCAAATATGTTACCATTTTGAAGGATTTTGATAGAGATATAACTTTGATGAAGGAACCATTCTCATTTGAAGCTCACATAAAAAGTTAGCCAAGGTGGAATAAGTGAACATAAGGCTTGACACTTAGAAAACTTTTTGACATGTTTGATTTTCCCAACTTCCACCTTAAAATTCATCATGATCCAATCTTCAAATGAAAAAGTGTCAAACATGAAAGTTGTTCCTCTTGATCTAACCTTTCCAAAAAGTCCAATTTCATCCATTTTTGACAAGATTTGAATGGGTTGCGCATGGCTTGAACATTGCATCATCGTTTGGCAAGATTGAACTTCAAACTTCCACACACCAATGCATGACATTCCAACATGATCCCAGACTTGTTTGTATTCAATTATGGACCAAATGACATGATTTCATGGGCCTGTACACGCCCATGCACCCATGCATCACTCATTGCTATTTTTGGATTCCATGTTCAAGTGTGCAAATATCAAATCAATTGGCTATAAATAGAGACCTCTAGGCTCAGAATTGAGAACCCTGCACGCCAGCTTTGATCCCAAGCATTCAAACCCTCCCATTCCAAAGGATAATCTTGATAATTTCCATTTGGAAATTGAGTGTGAATCTCACTGTTTTGAGATTCAAATCTCCAAGGATCTAAAGCCTTTTGATCATTCTATTCTACTCCTTCAAGCATCCTGAGCAAGATCAAGCACAAACAAGAGCAAGAACCATCGAATTCAGACCTACATTGAAGGTATTTTCCAGAAATTTTCATCTCTTCAATTCTCACTCAATTCTCCATAATTCTCTTGGATCTTTGGTTGTCTGAAGTCCTACCAATGTAGGCAACAAGATTGAGTTGTGTTGAGGTCAAATCGAAGCAACTCAGATCTTGCACCTCAAATTTCAACTCCTTGTATCTCTCAATATACTTGGAGTTAGGATAAATTGAGGCCAGATTCAAGCTCAATGCAATTTTTACATTAAAATCATGTCCTTTTTTTAATTTTGGTGATGGTTGTGACTGAACCAGTCCGGTGAGGCTCACCGGAGAAGGAAACCAGAGCTTTGGCTCCGGTGGTAAGTTGGCAGTCATTAGAACCACAGGATCCATTTAAATTAATTTAATCTCGTGTGTTGGTTTGGATTACCGTTTGTGTGGCGCGCTGACTCAAGACCATGGTGGAAAGCGCGCTGAGAGCCACTTGATCTGCCACCTCAATTAATGAGGGAGATCAAGTGATCCACGTTTTTTCTTATTTTCTGATTTTCATTTTATTTGGTTTATTTTCATTAATTCATATTAATTTTAATATTGATCTAAAAAATATGAGAGTTTCACCCAAAAAAATTAAATAAGTTCCTCTTTCATTTTCTGAATTAAAATTATTTTTTGGATCATTATTAATATTTTCATGATTTAATTGATTTTGTGAATATTTTTAATTGTTTAAAAATAGTTTTAAGTTTCCAAAACTTATGAAATTTTTTCTCCAAAGTCCTTTGACCTTGTTTGATCTATGATAAATCTCATGGCCATTTCTTTGGTGTTTTGATGAGATTTTAGGAATTTGACAAACCATAATTTAATTTAATGCATTATTTAATTGATTTTAATTGTTTAATTGCAAAATAAATTATGTTGAGCATTTGATATTGACTTGTTGAGTTTGACTTGTGTTGTTGGGCCTTGGTCAAGGTTGATTTGACTTTGTTGAGTTAAAATCATTGGATTTAGGGGATTGATGAAATGTACATTTCATCTCCCAAAATGAATGAATGATTTTAATTTGATAAAAGTCCTCCTTTTACCGATTTGTGTTGATTCCATTTCCCCTCCCTCTCCATCTCAATCCCATTCTCTTCTCATGCATTTCATGGACCTATGATATCTCCATATCCTAAGGCTAGTTGATTGTAAAATCAACATAAGTATGGATTAGATTAGGTCTACCCCTTTTGCATATTCTTTTCAAGTGTGGTATGTTTTAGGAGCATGGTTCATAATACCATGTCTCTAACATGCATTAACACTAAAATTCTTATTACCCGATCTCAAATAGTTGTGACTTCTACATAAGTCCAATTACGATTGCTTAACATAGCGCTAAATTGTTGACACAAAAAAGGCATAGCATTCTAGTAAGTGAGATTATAAGTCTCCCCTCTTTGATGGTATTGTGTCGAAACTTGGCCTTTTTTCCTTCCTTTGGAATATGTCTTGGTTCAAGGATCCATGCTTGTGATAAGTGGGTTGAGTGTTCTCCAAAGAATGACTTAAACAAAACAAAAGCAAAAGCAATACTAACTTTTAATCAACTAAAAACTAACATTTAATTTCAAGCCATTTACTTTTATGCACTTTAATTTTAAGTCTTATTTCATTTGCCATTATTCATACCATTCAATTTTTTTACTTTTAATTTCATTTTCACTTTGCTCATTTTAGCCATATCTTGTGAATATATTGTGTTTGTTTATACTTGTTTATGTTGTGGTCTTTTGATCTTAATGTACATAATAACAACAAAAACCCTAAAAAAAACATTTGTGTGGACTATTGGATTTGATCTGAGACATTGGACTTAGAATTAGGCAACACTCCCTATGCAAAGGACTTGGCCAATGCCAACTTTCAAAAAAACCAAGTGCTTGTGAAGTGAACTTTCATCTTATACAATATTGAAGATCCATTGGAGTTCATCTGCAACATGATCATTTTGAAGTTGTTACTTTGAACCTGTGTTTAATGCATATCTTTGAAGTCATATGATACATGGGGAATTATGAAGAAGATCGTGGAATTTCTAAGCTTGGATGTGGCTATCTTTATTTGATACCTTTCTATTCATCTTGCTATTTGAGTATTGATATTGCTTGATTCTAAAGTCCAAGGGATATTCGGGTTTCTATATGACATTCTTGTCTATTGGATTGCATCCCGTTGGTTAGATCTTTTCAACTCTTAACTTTTAAATTTTTGCTTAGGATTAGTCTCTTCATCTCCTCCCCACTTCTTTAATTTCAAAATCTCCCCCTTCTTTTAAAATCTTCTTTGCTTGTATTTTCTAAACTTAGACCATTTTGCAAATTAGAAACTTTGGCCTTATGTCATCGCATTTTTAAACTCTTTTCTTAATCAAACTTGTAAATGAACTTAACTATACTTGACTTAAATTTTCAAAAGACAAAATGAACTAACACTCACTCAAACCTCTTTAGGCCTTTGGTGCCTTTGTAAAACTTTAATTTTTTTATAAAAGCAATGCATTCACTTTGAAAGTTATACCACGAACTACGAGGTTTTGATCCCTCATTTTTATGTTGGTACGTAGGCACAAGTCCGAAGGTCTTGTCAAACACAAAAATATATTTAATGAATTCTTCTCTCATCCTCCCACTCTATTATTTGCAAACATAATTTTGTATAAAAATACATATGCACACAAAAATGGATCCCTAGGAGTACCTAGGACACTTTGGGTGCTAACACCTTCCCTCTGTGTAACCAACCCCCTTACCTGTAATCTCTGGCATTTTATTAGTTTTAATTTGAAAAATTCTTATCTTCGGGTTTTGTTCGTACTTTTCCCTTTCCCTTGGAAACAATAAAAGCGTGGTGGCGACTCTGGTTTAATTGACGTCTAGCTTATCCATAGCTCGATGGTCATGAATTTACTACTACAAAACGTATAATGATATTCAGTTATTTTAGAAGTTCTACAAATTTCTTAAATTTCCCTTCATTTTTAGACTTAGTAAGTCTTTGAGGATAAAGTATAGGTGGTTTTTATGGTGGCGGAGGCACATAAGGTTTTTCTTTCTCCATGGCCTCTTCGTGTTTGTCTTCCTCTTCTTTATCCTTTTGTTTTTCTGGTTGACCATCGGATCTTACCGTTTCAGTTGCTTTACCAAAGTTTTGATACATGGCTGGATTTTGAAGTCTTGGGTCAACTGGTCCATCTTGAGGCTAACCTAAAAATGCTTCAGTTGGGGCTGTTGTTGGGCTACTTGAGAAATTTGGGCTTCTAACATTTTGTTATGGGTAGCCATAACATCAAGCTTACTCGACATTTGTTTCATCAGATCACTCGTGTGAGCATTTTGATTAGCAAGATCTTTTTTTTGTTGAACTTGGGCGTTCATGAAGTGTTCCATCATGAGTTCGAGATTTAACTTCCTAGGTGCTTGTGGAGCAGCAAGGGATCCTTTCTGATAACCTGGAGGTACAGCAGGTGTTGGGTTTGGTGAAAACAAAGCATTGTTGTTTTTATAAGAAAGTCTCAGATAATTTCTCTATCCAGGATTGTAGGTGTTGGAATATGGGTTTCCTTGGGCATAGTTTACCTGGTCGGTAGGAATACCAGCTAATAATTGACATTCAGCATTAGTGTGCCCATGGGTTCCGCATAATTCGAAGTTGGGTGCCATAACAGCTACAACAGCTACTGGGGTTATGGTTAAGTTCTCAATATTTTGAGTAAGAGCATCCAATTTAGCATTGACGTAGTCTATGCCATTGACTTCGTACATTTCGGTCTTCATAGTTGGATTTTCTATAGTAGTTCTCTCACCTCTCAATTGGAAATGGTTTTACGCCATATTTTCAATGAGTTGATAGGCGTCTTCATAAAGTTTTTCCATTAAAGTGTCGCCAACTGCAACGTTTAAATTCATCTTAGTGTTGTACAGAAGACCATTATATAAAGTATGGATAAACAATCATTGCTCAAGCTCAGGGTGTGGACAAAGTCTCATCATGTCCTTATATCTCTCCCAAACTTCGAAAGGATATTCATTGTCTTTCTTCCTAAATCCGTTGATTTGGGCTCTTAGTATATCAGTCTTACATGGTGGGAAATATCGCGCTAAGAAAACTTTCATCAAATCGTCCCATGTAGTGACAGAGTTGGATGGTAGAGACTGGAGCTAAGCTCTAGCTCTATCTCTTAAAGAAAAAGGAAAAAGATGTAGTCTTATTGCTCCGGGGCTTACACCATTCGCTTTTACTGTCTCTGTGTATAAACACTGATAAATGAAGGTTTGGATCATCTTTAGGAATACCATAAAAATGGTTCTTTTGTACGACTAACAACAACGAAGGTTTTAATTCAAAATCGTTTCGTTCGATGGCAGGGGCAAAAATGTTGTTATATGGTTCCTCCTACGACGGAACAACATAATACTTAAGAGGACGATTTTTTGGTCCTTCAGACATAACTGGTTCAGATTCTGATTTTGGTTTTGGAAAAGAAAGATTATACTTAATTTGAAAATTGTTAATTCGGCATTGTAAGTTAATAAAATGCTCGACTTCGCCAACTGGTTGCTCTATCTCTTCGCCTTGTGAGAGAGTGCTTGGCATATAATTTATGGTTTAGAAGGGTAAATAATATAAAAGTTACCTTAGTCTATACTGCGCAACAACGGAATCACAATATTGACTAAATTAGTCCCCGACAACGGCACCAAAAACTTGATCGCGTGACTATATAAGTTTGTCGGATTGTTATCTGCAAGCGCATAGTCTATCGCGTAGTTTTAAAAGATATCAAACCCACAGGGACTAATAATCAAACTAATGTTATCTATCGATGATATGTAAAGCTAAGGCAAATGATTTCTTTGATTAAATGAATAAAAACTGAAACTATAGTTAACTTAGAAAACATGATAATAAAGAGAGAGAGAGAGAGAGAGAGAGAGAGAGAGAGAGAGACTGGAATGTGGATTCCGCGCACCTCAGGGACTTTGCAACAGATTGACTCATACTTACAGTTAAATCGTGTTCAGTAGAAAATATTAGTTTAAAGACTAAACCTCACAGTCTCGCACTATTGAGTAAAGCCACGCTTCCTAACCATGAGATTTTGCTATCGCTCGCCCATTTTAATCAAGAAACGTATTTTGAAAGCAGAACAAGTTCTAATCGATGTCTAAAATGCTTTCGCCCTTTTTAGGATCGATGCCTCGTTCCTACTATCTGGTTCGACCCCCACGGTCTCATAGTGTCGGCTCGAACCTTAATTGATTCTCACTCTCGAGACAAATCGTATTGATTTTAACTTAGAAACAAAGACCAAAACATAATTTTAACTTGAAAATATGATTTGCGTTCAAACTAAACCGACAGCGCTTCGCCTTTATCTCTGGATGTCGAAAACTAGGTACAAGGATCTCTTATATAGAGCTATAGCACTATGAAACTTCTTCATTCACATTCCAATGTGTTTGAGGAAAAGTAGGTAAGTGGGAAGGAGTGAGTCCAACCCACTTCCACGCATTTTGTTACTGCAGGCAGATGGCGGTCGCCACAAGGCTCATGGCGGTCGCCATGAGATTTAAAAGAAGGGGATGACGTGTCCTGGTGCCATGGCGGACGCCATAAGGCCATGGCGAAAGCCATGCACCATAATGCTACATTTTTTTTGCATTTTTCTTCACCATTTCACTCCCTTTTCCGCTTCGTACATGCATATGCTCCGTAATCAACAAGTACCTGAAACACGAACAGAACAAGATGTAACGATGATAAAACATAGTAAAATAATGATAAATAATATGCAAAACAAGTCTAAAAATATGATGCGTTTTCATGCTATCACCAACTAACTGCATGTTCAACTTCCTTATCTAACATAAACCTATGTTTAACCATTATTCTATGTTGCCACCTATCAACTATTTTTTTTAACTATCATTTTTATTCATCAAATAATTTATTATCTATTCACACATGATTAAGTTTTATTTATCTCTGACAACTAATATTGTGATATTAAATGCTTTAGACACACTATTCATAAGTATATCACATTTGGGATAGAATGAAAATGCATGCTTACACCAAGCTTTGGTAGGTATTTTGGACGACCACTCCCAAGCCTTCACATTAATAGCCTTCAATTCTTAATCTTAGCATACCAAGATTGAATATATACTGCTTTAGCAGCTCCTATCATTAAGTCCCAAATCTATGTGCCTCCCCCAAACTTCTTTTTGAAATTGGCATAAAAATGCCTAAGACAGAGCATGTGATCCATTATTCAAACATTTTTACAAATATTGGGATCAATTCATGCAAATCAGTAAGAACATGAAAAACAATTTCAGTTTGTACAATTATAGGGATCAATTCCAAAATACATATCAGTTACAGGTATCAATTCCAAAATTAATATCAATTACATGGATCAACTCTAAAATAGATATCAATTACATGGACCAATTATGATATACATATCAATAATGAAATGTTTGAAAAAGTACCTTTTTTTTCAGAAATGAAAACCCGTCTTTTTTCTTGACCAATGTCCTTCAAGAGTAAAGTAAGAAACCACCTTTATGACTCTTTTGTTTCAGTTTAAGAAACGCCTAAAGTTAGGGGAAAGTATTGGTCATTTGGAATCTCTACCAACGATAATAAGAAAATTTCCTATGTACTTGATCTTAAGATAACATCCATCAACTTCTATAAATGTCCTCCAAGTTGTTGTGAAGCTCTTCTTAAGTCTATTAAATAAAAATTAAAAGATAACATACTTTGGTAGTAGTGTTGCTCTAACTATTTCCATATTATTCTTACAAGTGTTCCAAAAATTTACAATCCTTAACTCTGCATAGTACCTTCACAACAAGTTATATTGCTTTGTTGCATCACCTTCTACCATAACTTTTGCAATTTGTTTGTCCTTCCATGCCCCGCTCATAGTTATTCCAACAGAAAAGTTACTCATAATTTCAAAAATAATATCACGAATATTAACACCACCCGAAGATGACATCCTAATCGCCACAATCTTAGCTATCCACATGGAATTTATTGAGATTTTATTCAATACCCTGATACACGTATGAGTATCAAACCACCTTTTATTTATACATGTGTGCTTATTCCCATCTTTACTTACAAGTGCCAAAAACCCACGTTCGCCCTTACAGATTATCCTTACTCTAACTTTGTCATTTTTTACAAAACTTATCTCTCCCATTCAAGACTGACCATTCAATAATTTCTTCTGTAAATTCATCAAGTGATAAAAACTTCAATCCCACTTTGATCTTATAATTATTGCCCAACTCCTCCACGATAAACTTATCATACCTTTGTTCCTTCTCATGATCTAAATTATTTGGGTCATTGCTACCAAGCTCATCACTAGCATAGTTAATCTCCATCACATTATCCATACAACTATATGAACCAATATTATCAATACCACTCACAAATTTATTTGGAGTGACTTTGTGCTTCTTTACAACACATTTTACCAAACATTTTTTCCATTGACACCACCTTGTTCACCATCTTCAACAATAATTCTACCATCACATTGTTCATATTCTTCAACATTAACTCCACCATTACCTTGTTCATCTTGTTCAACATTAATTCCATCTCCTTGTTTAGCTTCTTCAACATTAATTCTATCACCTTGTTCATCTTCTTCATCATTAATTATATTGCCTTGTTCATCTTCTTCAACATTAATTCCAACTATGTCTTTCACATAATGATCAACATATAAGTGAACTACACATTTCATTTCAATGGAATATTTATAAATATAATTAACATCTTTATCATTGACCATTCTATTGCATTTGTTCTCATCATTTTTATACCAACATAACATATATTTTGAATGATCAAGATCACTAATTTCTTTCAATATACCAATAGCTTCAAAGAACCTCCATTTATATGGATCCATGTGATTTACTGCATATCCATACCCCTTGTGTAATAGAAAACAAAGTCCCTAACAAATCTACCTCCATATAAAATTCAAACTAAAACTCATCCTTGGAAATTTTATCTATGATTTTCAAGAACAAACACCAAATAAGGATGAAAGGAACAAACTTTATCTTACAATATTGACAAATGTCGAACATGGATAATGGATAAATTGTGTGCTCCTTTCGTCTACCTCAATTGGCTACCTTGGTCGAATGCTCCCTTCTTCTACCTCAGTCGCCAGTCATATCCTCCCTTCGTCTACCTCTGCCGCCTCCCTTGGAGTTTCAAATTTGTCAACCCTAATCACAGGGATTATATGAGAAAGGATATTTGAGGATATTTTTGGGGGAACAATAAAGCCACGTCACAATCTAATTCAGCAATTGAAACAAAAATGTTTGCCCCATTATTCTTTTTGTAATGAAATGTTAATGTCAGGGACGAAACCCAAATAAATCTCCCCAACTTACAAGAACAAGTGACATATTTAAGTCATATATCTATCAGCTTAGGTATTTTAATTTTGCAAACTAGTGAACATGCATAAAAAAATAATATAAACCTTCAAATTGATTAAATTCTTTAATTTTGCAATCAATCTTACCTAAAATTTTGAATCTATTAACTATGTTATTAATTTATACACTTAATTATTTCCAATTTATTTTACATTTTAAGTGTGGTTAACCAGAGTAAAAAAATATTTTTTTTATAATGCTTCCAATTCAGATTTCATGGAAGCTCTGCCAATAAGCATATCGTTCGCTATACTAATAATTGAGTAATTATCAAACATATTCATTTACCAATGAAACAAACTCACTTAACTTTTCATATCATATATACCTTTGAATCCTTGTTAAAACAAAATGTATAAAAAGTACCAAAGGTTTTTTATTATATTCACCCTGCATATAGTGCAAGTGCATTATGTAGAGCTTACAATGTGTGGAAAACATCCAAGAGAACCACACTTTTATTACATTAAGAAACATAAACAAACAACGACACACATATTACAGAAGAAAAAAAAAGCATATATTAACAACGACAAGGATCTTTATTCTTAATTATCATACCAGCAAACCGTCACAGCCTCACTTAATTCTCAAGAGGTATTATGCCACGAAGAGATGGCCAATAGTCAAGAGTTTTCCTCACACCATCCATAATTTGATCATCTGTTGCGCCTGGTGTAACAGTAACACGTGCATAGTAGTCACCTTTGAAAAAGTAAACTTCATTTGTCTTGTGAGAAGCAAACGCTGCATCCGTTCCACTCTCAAAGATTGTGTTACGGAAACAAGGAAATCCGTTGCGAATGCTTTTGATTTCTTTATTAACCATACTGTTGGTTTCATAGTCTATACGAGCATACTGATCTCCTTTGAATAAGTAAACTTCTTTGCCCCTAGTTGATCTGTATGCCGCGTCTATCCCGTTTTCAAACACAGTTCCTTCGAAAAAAGGAAACATGTCAGCAATTTTCTTAGGACCTAAGATGATTTTGTCTTTGTTGGAATGTGGAGCATAGTCTATGAGAGCACAAAACTTTTCATAAAAGATGAAAGCTTCATCATTATCGGTGTCGAAGCTACAATCAACTCCGTAGCTTCCAAATACGGTTTGATTAAGTGATTTGAAACCATCACGAACAGGAGTTGGTCCATACAAAACCTTATCGTTGCTGGTTCCTGGAGCATAATCTAACAACACGTACTTATCATTGATGAAAAGATAAGCTTCATTATTCTGAGATGAACGAAAAGCAGCATTAATGTAACCTGTTTTCGTCATCTTAGGTGTAGTAAGTTTAGTAGGCGTGGAGGATATATTTGTCTTTCAATTCAAGGAAGGAAGGTTATGTTGTGAGCAAGTAGAGAGGAAGGATATATATAGATACACAGTGATAAAAAAATATTCTTTATTACTAACTATATAATATTTTTCAATAAAATTGTAAGTTTTCAAAATATTTTTACAATGGAATATATATTTTTTATTTTAAAACATTTATATTTTTCCGATGAAAATAGAATCTTTTAAGAAAACAACAAAACAAGCGGTGATTCATTGTCCCTTAGTCTCTTGCGGTGCGATCATAACATTTTAGTAACCATCAAAAATAATTTCTATGATGCCTTCAACTATTGTAGAAATTACTTGTTTTATTTACAAAAAATTTCAAAAAAATTCATGTAGAATAAATCTTATTTATTATTAGTTTTGTTTGATATTGAAAGTATCAGTACAATATATATTAATGTACTAAATTTATATTAAATTTGTTTAAACTATTGATTTAAGATTTAATATCTTACAACATGATTTATTTAAACTTATATATTAATTAAATTAAATTTTAATATTTATAAATCAATAATTTTAAAAAATTATATAATTTTTTTTAATTCATTTTTGTGCAAGTTGTCTTAAAAAAGATGACTAATTTTCTTTGTTTTATTTATTATTTATTTTTAAAATAAAATAAAATAATAAATTGTGTGTAAATAAATTATTTAAAAGAAACTGTTTTTTCAAAATAATTTTTATTTAAAAAATAAAAATATTTGTTAAAAAAACAAAAAGGCAAACAGTAGTGTGGTCACTCTTTGTCTTGTATGCTCAATGCATTCACACATATTCATTCCATTTTCATAAGTATGATTTTTTTTTATCTTGTAGGTATTTTTACTGATCTTAATTTTTTAAAGGTGCATAACAGATAATAAAAATAAATTCTTAATAAAAAATATTTTTTCAAAAAAGAACATCAATTATTTAAATTATAAAAAATATCTATAACATCAAAATTAATCATTTATCCGTATAACTAACATAAAAAAGTCAATTATAATCAATATTATCAAAATACATTCTTGCTGCTTAAAAAAAAATCTTTCTAATATTTTTTAAAACAATATTATCATAAAGTTTTATTAAATGTTAGTATTAATGTATTTTGTTGACATATTAAATGATTTTGTTAGATGTTAATTCTTATATATTTTATTAACATATTAAATAATTTTTGAATAATATTAAATTTTATAGACACAATATATATGATAATAGTTTTCAATCAATCGGTAGATTTTGATATAAAATATACGGTAAAAGATTAGCAAAAGTGTCATGTTATCATATTATATATATATATATATATATATATATATATATATATATATATATATATATTGGGACCATCTTTATATATATATATATATATATATATATATATATATATATATATATATATATATATATATCTCCAAAGATGGTCACAAGACACGTGTCAGTAGCTAACTGGAGCTGCTGCATACATACGGGTAGCTTGCATATGCTTCTTTTACGAAACTTATTTCCCACTCTAAAAGTTACATAGCAAGTACTGCCTAATTCCATGCACTCTCCCATGAAACTCGTTAAGCACATGGGCGTCAAGAAATTTGAAATTGAGACGCAGAATAGAATATGACAGTTAATCTCATTACATCCACAAAGAAAAATGTACTAAATATTTACATATTTAAAACTGTCCCCAAGTTAATCACGTGAAAGACCCTACCAGATAAAGAGGCACTGCACCACCATTTACTTTTTTTTTTAACAGACCCCACTGCATTTATTTCCATATATAAATCAATTTTGAAAAGAAATTCATGTTTCATTTAAAAATTGAGATTAATTAATATGCACTTTCTATGTAAAAAAATTTACACTATCGATTCATCACCATCACCCGTTTGCATTACTTTATAGATTTTAAAAATAAAAGTCAAACATGTCCCAATATCCAACGGTTATAATTTACTGACTGTGTAAAATTCTTTTACGCTGCCGGTGTATATCAATTAAATTCTTAAAAATTATCTTTTAATTTTTAGTTATATTAATTATATTTTTACAAATATTTAATGACAATTTAATTTGCTAATTTAAGGTCTATTTATTCCCTCTAATAAATTATTCTTCAATTAATTTGTTATAAAAAAAGTAATTCATATTTAAATTCAATCCATCAAATATATTTTTAAAATATAATAAATAAAATATATTATTTATTAAATTTAATTACAATATTGATCTATCTTTCGCATAAACTTTAAATTCAAAATTTTTTGAACACCCCATTATTTTTATATTTAAAACTAACTAGTTTCCAGACATGAACGGGTGTGTCTGTCTATCCGCATTCTCTAATATTGATACGAAAAAATTATAAACCGTATTATATTTTTATTTTTTATTTTATTTTTATTTTAAGTTATTTATAAAATAGTTAAAGATAATGATATAAAATATAGCAAATCGTTGTATAATCGCCATTTTCGAGGAAAATAAGTTAAAATTTAAAATCAAATTGAAAAGGGTATATTTGAAAGAAAAAAAATACATCAAATTCATATTTTGCATTTATATATTATTATAGAAAATAGTGTGTTGGTGAAGTTTTTGTTCATATGTTCGGTTAATGAATTAGTTGACCTATCCCGACGTTCTTGGTCATAATTTTCATTTCGTAAGTCTGAGTTAGATGTCGTTCGAAGCGTTGGAAAGCTAATACACTGAAATACACAGTGGTAGTGAGAGTTGGGATGATTAAACCAAGATTATGTGTTTACTGTTGTTATGGTTTTCATGATGATGTGATGAACTGTTTAGCGAGACGTTGAGTTTCCTTTGATGGTGAATTATTGTGGTAAATTGTTAATATAATTGTAGACTATTTGATTGTCGTGTATTGATGACATGTTGAATTGAGATGCATGATTTTGATGTGAAACTATCATGTTGGTGTTGTATAGGAAATTATGTGGTTGATGTGATATTGTTTGTGTTGTTGAGTCGTTGTGATGATGCATATTAAATTCATGCATCATGAGTTGTCATTGTTGTGAAAGAGGCAATTACGTGTTTTGATGTTAGTAACCGATAATTGTCCCAAGCTAGATATTATGGCTTGTAGCTCAGTGTGGGGATCATGGGTTCGCAGTTGATTGGAACTCGGTTCATAATTGGAACCATTATGAAAGAGGTGACTACAGGTTTCGATGTTGGTGATCGGTAATTTATCCAAGCTTGATGGTATGGCTTGGAGGTCAACATTAGGCTCATTGGATCGTAGTTGATTGGAACCCGGTTTATAATTGGAACCATTGTTGAGATCAGTACCGCATGCATATGAGTCTGTTGATGTTGTTGAGAGTCACATTTGCATATTGATTGTGTATTATTGTGAAGTGGATGAAACTTGAGTACATGTGTTATGGTGTATAATGGGTCATGTTTAAACTGTATTGTATTTAATATACTCTGATTTTGTATGCGATGTTTATTATTTAAATGTATTTCTCACCCCTTATGTTCGAATGTTTCCTTTACATGGGCATCGTGCAGATACTCAGGAGTAGATCTCGTTGAAGTAAGCGGAAGCTGGCTCTTGGAGTACTTCCTTAGTTTATCATTTTGATTAGTGGTGTCTTGCTCTGATTATGTAACATCGGGTTGGGGATGTATGCTTTACTTGCTACGTTGTTTATGTTGAATTTTGAAACTAAATGTCATGAAATGTTGTACCTTTAATAATGATTTAATGATGAATTCTGCTACGATGATACCTTAAAAGAAGGTGAGCATGCGATGATAAGTTTTATGTGAAATATTGCAAACTGTGTTATAGAGCAGGATATGTTTGATTTGAGTGACTCCCTAATTACCGGGATTATATGAGAAATGATATTTGAAGATATTGTAGGGGGAACAATAAAAGCCACATCACAATCTAATTCAGTAATTGAAACAAAAATGAAGGTGGGCATGTGATCCATCTTTTCAAACATTTTTACAAATATTGGGATCAATCCATGCAAATCAGTAAGAACATGAAAAACAATTTCAGTTTGTACAATTATAGGATCAATTCTAAAATACATATCAGTTACATGGATCAATTCCAAAATTAATATCAGTTATATGGATCAACTCTAAAATAGATATCAGTTACATGGATCAATTCCAAAATTAATATCAATTATATGGATCAACTCTAAAATAAATATCAGTTACATGGATCAATTCCAAAATTAATATCAGTTATATGGATCAACTCTAAAATAGATATCAGTTACATGGAACAATTATGAAATACATATCAATAATGAAATGTTTGAAAAAGTATATTTTTTTTGCCAGAAATGAAAACCCATTTTTTCTTGACCAATGTCCTTCAAAAGTGAAGTAAGAAACCACCTTTATGACTCTTTTGTTTTAGTTTAAGAAACACCTAAAGTTAGGGGAAAGTATTGGTCATTTGGAATCTCTACCAACAACAATAAGAAAAGTTCCTATGTACTTGATCTTAAGATGACATCCATCAACTTCTATAAATCTCCTCCAAGTTGTTGTGAAGCTCTTCTTAAGTCTATTAAATAAAAATTAAAAGATAACAGACTTTGGCAATAGTGTTGCTCTAACTATTTCCATATTAATCTTACAAGTGTTCCCAAAATTTACCATCCTTCACTCTACATAGTACCTTCACAACAAGTTATGTTGCTTTGTTGCGTCACCTTCTACCATAGCTTTTGCACACACAAAAATCCTTCCATGCCCCGCTCATAGTAATTCCAACAGAAAAATTACTTATAATTTCAAAAACAATATCACGAATTATAACACCACCCGAAGATGACATCCTAGTCGCCACAGTCTTAGCTATCCACATGGAATTTATTGAGATTTTATTCAATACCCTGATACACGTGTGAGTATCAAACCATCTTTTATTTATATATGTATGCTTATTCCCATCTTTACTTACAAGTGCCAAAAATCCATGTTTGCCCTTGCAAATTATCCTTACTCTAACTTTATCATTTTTTACAAAACTAATCTATCCCATTCAAGACTGACCGTTCAGTAATTTCTTCTTTAAATTCATCAAATGATAAAAACTTCAATCCCACTTTGATCTTATAGTTCTTGTCCAACTCCTTCACGATACACTTACCATACCTTTGTTCCTTCTCATGATCTGAATTAATTGGGTCACAGCTACCAAGCTCATCACTAGCATAGTTAATCTCCATCACATTATCCATACAACTAGATGAACCAATATTATCAACACCACTCACAAATTTATTTGGAGTGTCTTTGTGCTTCTTTGCAACACATTTTACCCTACCTTTCTTTCCATTGACACCACCTTATTTACCAATTATGTCAAAGCCATCATCCAACCCAAGAGCCTTATCATCCTCACTATCATGAAATGTTATACCAATTGCTTCATCCTCACTATCATCATTATCATCTAATATAACATCACTTTGTTCATTATCTTCCACATTATTTCCATCACCTTGCTCATCTTCTTCAACATTAATTCCATCGCCACCTTGTTCACCGTCTTCAACAATAATTCTATCATCACCTTGTTCATATTCTTCAACATTAACTCCACCATTACCTTGTTCATCTTGTTCAACATTAATTCCATCACCTTGTTTATCTTCTTCAACATTAATTCTAACGCATTGTTCATCTTCTTTGACATTAACTATATTGCCTTGTTCATCTTCTACAACATTAATTCCAACTATGCCTTTCACATAATAATCAACATATAAGTGAACTACACATTTCATTTCAATGGAATATTTATAAATATAATTAACATCTTTATCATGTATCATTCTATTGCATTTGTTCTCATCATTGTTATACCTACATAACATATATTTTGAATGATCAGGATCACTAATTTCTTTCAATATACCAGTAGCTTCAAAGAACCTCCATTTATATGGATCCATGTGATTTACTGCATATTCATGCCCCCTATGTAATAGTAAACACATTCCCTAACAAATCTACCTCCATATAAAAATCAAACTAAGACTCGTCCCTGGAAATTTTATCTATGATTTTCAAGAACAAATACCTAATATGGATGAAAGGAACAAACTTTATCTTACAATAGTGACAATTGTCGAACATGGATAATGGATAAATTGTGTGCTCCTTTCGTCTACCTCAATCGGCTACCTTGGTCGAATGCTCCCTTCTTCTACCTCAGTCGCCAGTCATATCCTCCCTTCGTCTACCTTTCGCCTCCCTTGGATTTTAAATTTGTCAACTCTAATTACCGGTATTATATGAGAAAGGATATTAGAGGATATTTTTAAGGGGACAATAAAGCCACGTCACAATCTAATTCAGCAATTGAGTTTTTTTTTTAATTATGTTTCATAGGTGTCGCATCCGCGAAAAACAACCGGCGGGCTAAAAACAAAACAAACAGAGCCGCCACCGTGCGTTATTTATCCCAAAGGAGGGAAAGGAAACACTCGAAGTAAACCTGGGAAAAGCATGGTCTCGCGACCAAAGAGAATGGGATCGGGAGTCGGTTATGCGAAGGGAAGGTATTAGCACCCCTACGCATCCGTCGTACTCGACGGGATCCACGCTCAAAAGATAGAACAAGGTTGCTAAAACAAACATCACACACACACACTGAAAACAACACAGGTGGGAGAAGAGGGAAGAGGGCTCGCTAGGATATCGCATCCTATGCCTACGTATCTCATCTGGAATGAGAATCAGAGCTGCCGTAGTTCGGCTCACGCACGCCAACCAAAACAAACACACCAGCAGGCAAACATGGAACCCGAATGCCAATCGCTGGACTTACATCAGCTTCCGAACCAAACAAACCCACACTGGAAACCAGATTCCACTTGATGGACTTATACCGGACTTCAAGCACACAACAAAAGGATACGGAATGCCAATTGTTGGGCTTACATCCATCTCCTACACACACAAGAAGAAACAAGCAACAAGTTACTAAGGAGTCGGGAACTCGAGCCTAGCAACTGTCAAGCAAACACAAAGAAAAAGAAAAAAAAGGGTGCCCGGAGAGATCTCGTGCGACCTCCTGCCTACGTACCTCATCTGGTATGAGGATCAGGGCAACGTAGTTCCTCTGAACAGGGGAGAAAGACTAGCCTAACCAGATACAGAGGGAGACACAACTAGGGAGACTATGACTCGAGCCTAGATGTTATCATGCACATCATCCCTAAGTTAAGGTTGGCTATCTATCTTGCTCAGGCAACAAGCTAATCCTAAACAGGCAAAGCAAAGCATGCAAGCATAATCAAAACAAAGCAAACATTCACAATTAGCACACACTATATACAGACAAAGTGGGCTCACACAAGGGTTAGGCTGCAAAAGCAAGCCAACTGTATCAGGGTGATGTTAGCTCTTAACCCTAACATTGAGAGTTAGGGTGAAGCAGATGAAATAGGAAGTGAGGGGTGTGCCTCACAGCTCTTATCCCTGGCCAGGGAGAGCTTTAGACAAAGAAAGTGTGGGTTCAGAAAGTGGGAACCCTTCTACACTTATGACACTGACTCAACTGTACAACTGTACAAGGATCTTGGGTTACTATCCTCAAGGCATCAACATGTAATGTGAGCCAAGGGATGACTCAACAGAATAGCAGGAGAAGGATTGCACATCTCTTGTATCTGCCAATTGCCTTAACAAAGATCTTTTCCTGCTTGGGGACAAAGATTAACAATCACAAGCTTTGCCTCTTAAGGAGGACTTCAGACAGGTGCCTGGCCAAGTAACAGGCCAGGTCTTCCAGACTACATGAAGAAGAGAAATTCTACCTCAATTGATTTACACAACCAAGCAACAGCACAAGCAAGTTCACAATGAACTATAGCAACTAAGGTACCTGAAATCAATCTAACATAGTCAGTACACAGCTCAAACAGTCAAACAGACAAACTAAAAGTCAACAGTTAACTGTACACAAGCAATGCATCAAGCAAAGCACAAGCCAATGCTCAACACAAATGACTTAGAAGCCACCTATAAAACAAACTTAATGTTAATCAACATCAATCAAACAAGCAACTCAAGCCAAGTGAATTAATTCCTCCATGCCATATGCCTTTTGTCCTGAAAACACAACTCAAACATGAGAAGCAAACCCCTAGGACAAAGCCTAGGGTCAAAGAGGAAGAAATATTTCAAAACAGAACATGAAAATTATCAAAAATCAAGTTCAATCAAAGGAGAAACAAATCCAAGTGGTCTCACATTCATATCATCAACCAATATCATTTCATGAGGCATAGAAGGCAAAGCATGCAATTTAGAACCTCATAGGACCAAACAGAAAGATCCAATTCAAATCAACTCACAAACAATTCAATAAATTCCCAAAAACTTCATGGCTAAACAACACTCATTAAAGGATCATCACACCAAATTTCAGGCCATTTGGACAAAGGGAAGCAAGTCAATTAAATTCATCAAGCCAAAGCATACTCAAACAAGCTCATACAAGGCATTAAATCATGCATCAACTTCAAGCAATCATAAAACAGAAACCCAACATGATAAATGAGTGAAACCAAAGCCATGGCAAACTTCAAGATGTCTATAATACACATGCCAAATTTCAAGTCCATCCAATAAACCACAGGAATTTCACAAAACATATGAGATCATGACTCACAAAAGGTTCACAATTGGTCAAACAGGGGAGAAATTCTCAAACAAATAGGAAATGCATTCAAAATTTCCAGGAAAATTCACATTCCAGCTTAACATCCAGAAGATTCAACATGCAGAAATTCAGGTCATCTTGAGTTCATATGGCATGGTAACAAAAATCCACAAATTGGACAAGAAATGTTGTGACACAAATTGTCACACCTCTAATTATCAGGTCATATCTCACAATCCAGAAATGCAAAAATCACAATCTTTATACCAAAATTCTCCTAAAGGTGTCTAGTTTACACATGCAAAATTTCAAGAATTTTGGATTAAGCATCACCATTTCACAATCAAAACATCAAGCAAGATGCATGAAAGAACACATGTGAACAAACCCTAGCCAAAACAGAAAATCACACGTGCAAAATTTTTGCAAAAATATTCATTAAATTGTAGACATGGCAAGGATCATGGTGGAAAAAATCTCATTTCAATTAGATTATTATTTTTGAAGTTATTGATTTTTAAGTGTGAAGAAAAAATAAAAAAAGCATGTGGAATGGCATATGAACATGGAAGCATAATGATGAGAAAATTGCAAAAGGCCAAAATGGAATTGCCTAAACTCGGAATCGAACCGAGTGCACTTTCAAATCCAACGCGCGCTATCTGAAGCGCTGCGTTTTAGTAAATGATGTGGCGTGCTTCTATTGGACGCATGGGCGAGAAACAGCAAAAAACATGCAAGCAAGGCTGAAACGGATCAAAGCCAATCTGGAAACGATTTTCATCACATTCATAGCGTGTTCTTCCTAAAACCTAGCTCAAGAACAATTCTTCACCAAAATTAACAAAACCTATACCATTGGAAAGGTCTTTCCAAGCACATCAACAATCCATAATTGAATTAACCTAATTCTTGCTAAATTAAAAGAATCGAAGCAAAACATATTGGTGCACCAAACTTCCAATCGACATAACTTTCTCATTTCAGCATGAAAATCAGTGAAACAACTTTCAGATTAACCTATGTTCCAAGATCTATCTAAAGCATATATCAATTTCATGAATGGTTAAAGTCGAAATCTGACCTTCTTGGAATTGCACATGTGAAATCGTGTGTTTTACGCCTTGTAATGCCAAAACAGAAACTCTTTAATGCTTGAATGATTGAATGGAGCAAGGTTTGTGTGTTGATTGTGAAGGATCTAGCTCAAAACTTGAATTGCCATTGTTGAAGCTCACTTTAACAGTCCACGATTTGGCTTGATTTCTCCAAGATTTTGCATCAATCCACTTCCAATATGCATGTAGATGATGAATTGATCGAAGGCAAGGCAAAAAGAATGAAGAAAATTGATGAAGAAAGTTGAGAGAAAAATGAAAAAGTTTTGGATCTAGATCTAGAATTCACAATTCTGTTATGGTTAATCAGAAAACAGTTATGATTATGTTTATATATGTGATGTTAATGATGTTGTTAATCCTAATTAGTGCTAATGCAAGTGTTTAAGTGAAATCAAGTTTTGGTGCATTTTAGCATTTTAGCCAATTCACCCTTTACATGAAAATCAATGTAACAGTGCCAATTCTGGTTTGGAGCAAGTTTAAAAACATGTTTGTAAGCTAATGCAAGTGGAATCATGTGAAAACAATGCTTATTTTGCAAAATGACCTTTTTCCCTCCAAAATTCAAAATAGGTTCACTTGAAAAATGCACTTTTTGTGTGATTAGTTTTAAGGAAATGTGATGCATGAATTGAATATAGGAGATCAAAAGAAATTTGCTCCAAAAAGTCCCACTCCATTTGGCCTTGTGAATCAAAAGTTATCCATCTTTGAAATTCAACTTTTTTGGACAATGATTTGATCATAACTTGCCAACCACAAATGAGAAATTCATGTTCTTGGACTTTTTGGAAAGGTGAGAGAAAGATCTACAACTTTCATGTTGGACAAATTTCCATTTGAATCATTTTTGGACATGTAATTTCAAGGAGAAAACCTTTCCATTTTTGGCAATTTTGAATTACAAGTCACTTTCTATTTTTGGAAAGTTTTCATCTGACTTTATTTTCTTCATTGTTGATCTTTGAAATGTCAAATGAAACTTTTTTGGACATGAATGAAGTGTCTCTAACCCTCTCCCACCTCCAAATCCATCAGTTGACCTTTGGTTGACTTTTGTTGACTGATAGATGAATTGGCTATGCATAGATGAAATTGAGCTTCAAACTCCTGATGAAATGGCTCAATGATGAAACCCTAGCTTCCATAAACTCAATGAAACCAATAAAATGATCCTCATCTCAATGAAGACCTCACCTCCTGGACAAGCCCTGATTGGCACAATTCAGATGATTAGGGTTGACCAGAGGTCAAAACCCTAATCTCAAGGTATCTGATCAAGCATAATGAATCTCTTGGTGATGATAAGACCATGAGGATGATGATGTACCATTTCAACCAAGATGATGATCAATCTCCTTGAGAACCAAGAAACCCTAATTTGAAGCACCAACCCTCAGATGATTAGTGATCAGTTCAATGAAACCCTCAGCTTGAATCTCAACCTCTTTATCTTCTGATCAAGACCTAGGAGGATGACTTGCTTGTTGTGGCCATATGATATGCAAAGTGCAATGACTAATGCCCTAAGAATGATATGCAATATGTTAAGCTAGTCCCAAGAGAGGAGGGCAAATTTTGAGGTGTTACAGCTGCCCCTATTCAATCCACTATGAACCTATCGATATGAATAGCCTCGGCTTTCAGATGATCAGGATGAAGAGTGATTGAATACCAAGAACAGACGAACAATTTGCACTCTGATGGGAAAATAATTAACAATGCCTGTCAGAATCGGCAAAGAAACAACCTCGAAGAAAAATCCGTCTGGCACGGAGAAAGTCGGCCTGAACACCTAAACAGAAACGTCGACCCGGATACCAAAATAAATGGTAACGCAGGGATAACCATGGCCTGAACACCACATCCGCTGGGGATTATCATCTCTTTTTAATGCTTTTCTTGAACCCCGAAAATTTTCTCTCTTTTCGTTTTCTTGAACCCCAAAATTTTTCCTTCGCGCAAATGATCCCGGATCACTGCATTTGAACCCCGACATCTTGTTTGCCAAAATAATGAACCCCATTCTCCATTTGAACCCCAGTCGCCTGACGATAACTTGCGATCGCCATTGTGAACCCCGTTCTCCAGAAAATGCCTCAACATTTCCCTTTCTCCGTTTGAACCCCGCTCTCCAGAAAATGCCTCAACATTTCCCTTTCTCCATTTGAACCCCGTTCTCCACTTTCTTGTGATAATTCCGCTGGCAACGTCGGAAATAACACCAAACACCACTCTGAGGGCGACATATCAGAGGGTACACCTTCACAAAAGGAAGGTAACATGTGCATCTCTTCCTCAGAAGACACCCATAACGACCTTCATTGGCCTCAGCCAAAGTCTAAGGTGACACATGAACAGAAGACAATCCTGCGGACCTCATCCCAGATATAATCTTCAACTCCAATCTCCATTTGAACCCCACTCTCCAGAAAATGCCTCAACATTTCCCTTTCTCCAATTGAACCCCGATTGTCGCGCTGATCGCGTAACGTCCTTTGATTTCATTTCCATCTCCGCCCGACGGAAAAGTTTCCTCCAGTATCGCACTACTGGGGAACATTGCTGATCTGACGTCATGATGCTAAACTCCTCAGAGTAACACCTTCAACCAGACACTGACTAATGACTGAGAAGAAACTCGACGTTTACTGGACATCGAACAATGATGTTTACTGACACCATAGAAAACTCGACCAGACACTTACTGATGACTGGGAAGAAACTCGACGTTTACTGGACATCGAACAATGATGTTTACTGACACCAAAGAAAACTCGACCAGACACTTACTGATGACTGGGAAGAAACTCGACGTTTACTGGACATCGAACAATGATGTTTACTGACACCAAAGAAAACTCGACCAGACACTTACTGATGACTGGGAAGAAACTCGACGTTTACTGGACATCGAACAATGATGTTTACTGACACCAAAGAAAAACTCGACCAGACATATACTGATGACTGGGAGGGAACTCGACATTTACTGGACATCGAACAATGATGTTTACTGACACCAAAGAAAGCTCGACCAGACACTTACTGATGACTGGGAGGAAACTCGACGTTTACTGGACATCGAACAATGATGTTTACTGACACCAAAGAAAGCTCGACCAGACAGGGATCGACACGACACTTACTAGTATCGTAGGAACGACATCCACACTTGTCCAAAACCAGGCAGACGCTAGCCGGGGACTATCTGGGAAATACTGTTGCTCCAAAATCACGATGCTGAACTCCTCAGAGTGACACCTTCACCATCCGGCGAAACCAAACCTCAAGTGGTAACCACGGTTCGAGTCGCGCTGATCGCGATCTTCACTTCCATCTTTGTCCGACGGAAAAGCTTCCTCTAGTATTGCACTACTGGGGAACATTGCTGACCTGACGTCATGATGCTAAACTCCTTAGAGTAACATCTTCACTGACCGACAAAACCCATTCTTGGATGGTAACCACGGCTTGGGGTTAACTTATGCTTGCAATGTTGATGTTGATCTTCCAACCAGCGAAGCCACCTCTCAAACGGTAACCACGGCTTGAGTAACACCTTCACCCACCGGCGAAAACAAATCTCAAACGGTAACCTCGGCTTGAGACTAGCTGATGCTCGCAATGCTGATGCATGATATTTTTTAGCGTAATGCTCCATAATTATGGAAATGCTACGCAATTTATTATGCAATATGTTATGCTTATCTACATGATGAATGCATAAAAAAGTATCCCCCTCAAGGGACTCTTCTGGGGAGCTCGAGGCACTCTGCTGAGGAACTCGTCAACACTCCGATTTCCACCCTGCTGGGGAATTAGTCCTGCTGCTGGGAAAAGGCAACCCGCGCTGGAGATAACCTCCTTTGCACTCGATCCGCTTGGGAAATTTCTAGGGAAAGAACCACCAACGCTCTGTGGGGATGCAACAACCTTTGACTTGCTGGGGCTATAACAATCCCGACTCTGCTTTGGGGAAACCCTCACAGATACCTCCGCTGAGAACTAGCAACCTTCAGGCCTGGCGACTGGGGAAGCATTGATCTAAAACCTGCTGGGGATGACCATCCTGACCCTGCTAGGGAATCCACAGACCTTGAATCTGCTGGGGAATTAGTCATTCCGACTCTGCTTAGGGAGGAGGACAGTCTGGTACTGAACACCCGACGACTCGTCGAACCGTGGTATTCATATCCAACTCCCATGTCGGCTTTCCAATTTTGAGAACTCCCAGACTCACCTGGACTTTTCTGATTCATCACCTTGTATTCCCGACCGCTCCGTACTCGACGGAGAGCGAACTCCTGGGATTTATACAGACTTTTCAATCTTCCAACTTTGAAGAGTCTTCTTGATTAATTCCAAGGATCGTCGTACGCCTTGTCGTCGTCTCTTCACTGTTCTTCCATTCATTTGTCCCTGATTGGACTCCGTGGGGATTTGTTTCGTCAAAAGCTTCCACATCACAACCTACAAGTGAGTGAAAATATCTAACAGCACCTGCAAAAGAGATCGTTAGATAAAAACGTGCCCCAGGCGTGTTAAGATTTCAACACTTGGGTCACTCAACCTGCCGAATAAGATTTCAAGCTTTCAATCTTATAAGCATGCATTGGAAGAGACCTGTATGTCTTAAAATGCAAGATTCTTTATCACAAACAATTGGATGTTTTCGCAATCAAAGCGGTAATGAAAAACAAAAACAAAATTATTTGACTGAATATGCATTTTATTGATTTGAAAAGTGTGGCTCAAAACCGAGCAATACAAAGGAAGCAATTCCTGAAAAGAGGTAATTGCGCACAAAAGGAAAAATCTATCCTAATGGCAATGTGAAACCCGTGATCTCATCGAGTTCCAACTCTGTTACACCCCATGTGTCCTCAGACTCTCCGTGCTTTCTGCCTTCTGAATAAGACGATTATGATTGATCCCTACCGGGTATTATCCATGATGCTTTAACCAAAGCGCAAACGATCATGCTAGACGCAGTTGTTTGTTTCATTCCCTCTTTTGCCTGGACCGCCCTTTCGGGTTTTCAGTCCACCGGGATACCCTTTTTTGCCCAAGTCGCCTTTTCAGGTTTTCGACTTGCCGGTTGTACATTTTTTCATTTTATCCCTAATTTTTGCCCGAACCTTTCTTTCTGTTTTTTGGTTCGCCGGGATGCCCATTTTTGCCTGGACTATTTTATTCTTTTCGTCCAGCGGGTCTCTTTATACGAAGTATTTTTTAACTGCGTTCGCATTCACAGGGGATGGAAAATCCTCGCCATCCATGGTCGTCAACAACAAGGCTCCGCCAGAGAAAACCTTCTTGACCACGAATGGACCTTCATAATTGGGTGTCCATTTGCCCCTTCGATCGTTTTGAGGAGGAAGGATCCTTTTCAGCACCAGATCACCCACGTGATATACCCGAGGTCGTACCTTTCGGTCAAAAGCACGCTTCATCCGTTGCTGGTACAACTGACCATGGCAAATGGCTGCCAACCTCTTTTCTTCAATCAGGCTTAACTCTTCGTATCGGGTCCTTACCCATTCAGCCTCTTGCAATTTTACGTCCATCAGGACTCTCAAAGAGGGAATCTGAACCTCAACCGGTAGCACCGCTTCCATTCCATACACAGCTAGAAAGGCTTTTGCCCCAGTAGATGCACGCACCGAGGTTCAATACCCAGGATACCAGCTTCATACTCAGCCACCGTCGGTGCATTCAAATGCTAGTCAGGCAGCACAAGGAATGTGGGGATCTCTTTGGCATAAGCAAAGCAGCACCAACTCCGTTTCCATTCATGTTAATGGCCCCATCAAACATCAGAATCCGTTCGGATTCAGGGTCAGGCCCCTCCTCCGGGATCGGTTCCTCACAATCTTTCGATTTGAGCACCTCGAGATGTCCTCATCAGGGAACTCAAACCTCATCGGTTGATAATCCTCTACGGGTTGCTGGGCGATGTAATCAGACAATACACCCCTTGATTGCTTTATGAGAGTATCACAAATCAGTCAGCATTCTTTTGCACTCTCACAACCCGTCCGGTCAATGCTAGATTCTCAAACCCATACTTGATCGGATCCATCTTGGAAATCCACAAAGTGGTATGAACCAACATATACTGTCTCGGTCGGCGAGCAGCCTATGCCAAAGTACATCAAGTTTTCTCGAGCAGTGAATGTATTGTTTCACAGTCGGCAAACTTTTTGCTAAGGTAAATTGCATGCTCTTTTCGACCAGACTCGTCATGCTTCCCCAATACACACCCCATAGACCCCTCGAGGACCGTCAAGTACAGACTAACAGTCTCTCTCCATAGGGAGGCAACAGAATCGGAGGCTCCTACAACTTATTTTTTTTTTTATCTTTCAATGCCCCTTGGCAATCATTATTTCACCTGACCGTTTGATTTTTTTTCAATAGCTTGAGTATAGGTTCACACGTGGCTGTTAGATGAGATATGAACCATGACATGTAGTTCAATCTACCTAAGAAACCACGAACCTCTCTTTCCATTCTCGGTTCAGGCACTTCTTGTTTTTCTTTTTTTTTTTTTTTTTTTTTTTTAGCAGGATCAACCTCGATTCCTCTCTTACAATGAACCCCAACATTTTACCGGACCGCACTCTGATAGTGCACTTATCTGAATTCAACCTCCGTTTGAATTGTCTCAACTGGTCCACTCAGCTTGGCCAGATCTACCAGATGCCCCTCTTCTGTCTGGGACTTTGCTATCATGTCATCAACATAGCATTCGATTTCATGATGAATCATATCATGAAACAAAGTCACTCTGATACGTGGCACCGGCGTTCTGCTTCTCTAGAGGACAATCTCCTCTCCATGGTAGCTTGTGCACAACGACATCGATATCCGACCCTGGCGTATCCTGACACGATCAGGCGAAGGCATCCACATGCTCTTTCCACAGGGCTACCATTATGCTCTCGACTCGCCTCTGAAGCGGCCCCAATTTTCACTTCCCTTCTGACCTCGGCGGTTCCTGGAATAACAATCTCAACCCGCTCCTCATGCGGCTGAATCACCTTCTCCTCTTATTTCAACAACCTGGCTAATTCCAGCATATCACGATCTTCTTCGCCTTCTTCTTCGGCATGATAGATCGGATTGTCGAAGTCATATGAGGTGTAACCAAATTGTTATCAATGAGATCCGGAGATTTACTTTTCGAAGTCGGAACGAGACAAATCAAAAAGGGAAAAATGAAAACAAACATTGCCATTTTTATTTGTTTTTAAACTGCAAAAATAAATGAAAAACAGGGAACACCGCTTTTAATTGAAAAACATCCATTTATTAATGATGCAAAATGTTGCAAAATGAAACACGAGATGGCCCTTACAATGGACCACTACGTTTTGGGCAAAACGTATGGCTTTCATGCAAATAAAATCTGAAAACAGAAATATTACTCTTCCAGTAGAATGACAGTGATGATCTGTTAGGCCTTCCAGCTTCCTGGTATGCACGATTTTATCCACGACTCCAGCTCGCGGTCACTGTCAATCTCTTCACCCACTGTATAGGCGTGACTTGGATCCAACATTCCGGCACTGGCAAATGCGAACGGTGGACGACGTCCTCTGTTTTGCTCAGACGAATCTTGGCCTTCCTGATAGCCAATCCCAAACATATCCGCCTTTACCACGATGCGTATGATCCTTACCCATCCTGAGATCCCTCCATTTCTCACCACTTCCACTGCCTATTTGTAAGAAGAAATGGACGGCTTTTTCTCTTTCTTAGCAATAATGGCATTCTCCACCTTGACAGTTTCAACTGCCAGCCTGGGTGCTTTACATCTTACATCGTCCATTCCTACTTCAATCATTCCTTGAATTGTTTCCCTCATCATTGCATGCCCATTTGTGGCGACAGCCGCACAACAGTTATCAACACCAGGGAAAGCCCCACTCTTCATCAGATGCTTCTGGACCACAGACATTGGAATCTTCAACTGGTCCCCGTTCGTTTCATCCATTTTCCTCTTGTCTTTGGACATCACATTCACCCCCATAGGGCCATGCATCAGCATGGGGTTAGTATTAACATCCGTCATCCGATCAAAATTGATGGCTTTAGAATCCACCAAATCTTGAACGACATGCTTAAAAGCTTTGCAATCCTCAATGTGATGTCCGGGTGCCCCAGCATGGAACTTGCACCTGACATTCTCATCATAACTTGCAAGCCTCTGCTCTGGTTTCCCTGGAACCAATGTCCTTGGCTGCACCAACCCGAGATCCATCAACCTTTTAAACAGAGAGGCATAAGTCACGGACGGCTTATTAAAATGACGATCTGTCGTCCTTCTTCTCACTTGGCACCCAGCTTTCTGTGTTCTCTGTGGAGGTGACTGCCGCTGCTGTAATACAGATGAATTACCAGCAGGAATAGTCAATGCAGCAGCATACGGGTGATAACGATCTTTACCCCTTTTGGCATGCACATCACTTGATTCAACCTCCCTCTTGTGCTGAATACCGCCAAAGGGCTTCTTTACTCCAGACGACAGAATATCTCCCTAGATTTTCCCCATTCTCAGCCATTTTTCAATCTTCTCCACCTTCTCGGCGATTGCTTTCTGCCCCAAGGCGAGCCCCTGCACGACTTTGAACAGCTCTCTCATCATCGCTTTCAATTCGAGAATGTCGGCGTTGGGTGGATTCATCAGTCTGGGTTTGTTGAGTCTGGCAGGGTATCTGAGCGGAAAAGCTGTGCGCACCGGTTAGATACTGACACCTACAAAACAGCAAACAGGTTAATATGCATGAATGCAACGTCTATCCATACGAGGAAGCTTCTATATTTCGATCCTGGTTTCATCGAGACAGATAAAATTTCGACAATAACATTCTGACATCAGGATGTCTCTCAACCAGAATCTCAATCGAGAATGTACCCTGAGTATGGATAGACATGAGTTAGATGCCGATGAATGCAAAATGTGGATGATGCTGATGCGTGAATGCAATGCACTGTGCCATCCTCCAAGTCATCTGAACATTTACTGCGCTGAGTTACGGCCTCTGAACTGATCACAACCATCTGAAGGAATATGTAACCACAAATCCGACTCAAGGGTTCCGAAATAAACGGAACGGAATGATACATCACCATCATCACCAGACAATCTCTGAGCAGATAACCACAATAACCTCTGAATCGGCCCGGGGAATCCTGAAATAAACGGATCCCCACTGATAAATACCACGGACAGAACTCCGGCGTCTCGGAAATAAACGTCCATAAATCCGACTTATAAATAGGACTCTAGTCAACGGAACCAAAAGTCACCATCTGAACATGCATCTGTAAGAATCACCCTCCCCTCACAGGTAAATTCTAATAAGGTTATCCTAAGGCGGACAATGGTCTCGACAATCGGGCAAAGATACTCAATGGGTTTTCCCTTTCGGGTGTGCCATTGTAGCTCTCTTAAGATTGTCTAAACCAAAGATCCGGGAAAGATCGGTCACCGAAGTCAATAGTTCAGATGAAGTGACTCAACCAGAGTGGAGTACCCCACTGAGGAAGAGCACTCTCAGATGAACCTCGTCCGACTTGTGGTATGTCACGTTACAACAATATGCTGATAAAGCAAATGAGGAACGTGAGACCACACTAATCCTAGGTGTATACTCGGGCCTGGGTTTTAGCCCCACTCAGAACACCCACCCCAAAACAGAGGAACCACCTGTACAGAGGACAACAACATGATAGTATGATGCATGCAAGTATCTATGCAAATATATACACAACAGAATAATAATAAATGCAATAAATAGAGCAACAAAAGCAACCTAAACTATCCTAGAACGCTAGGAGAGACTCGCTTAGGGAAGATGGACCAGCAATAGGTCAACTTCTTGTTGTCCCCAGCAGAGTCGCCAGCTGTCGCATCCGCGAAAAACAACCGGCGGGCTAAAAACAAAACAAACAGAGCCGCCATCGTGCGTTATTTATCCCAAAGGAGGGAAAGGAAACGCTCGAAGTAAACCTGGGAAAAGCATGGTCTCGCGACCAAAGAGAATGGGATCGGGAGTCGGTTATGCGAAGGGAAGATATTAGCACCCCTACGCATCCGTCGTACTCGACGGGATCCACGCTCAAAAGATAGAACAAGGTTGCTAAAACAAACATCACACACACACACACTGAAAACAACACAGGTGGGAGAAGAGGGAAGAGGACTCGCTAGGATATCGCATCCTATGCCTACGTATCTCATCTGGAATGAGAATCAGAGCTGCCGTAGTTCGGCTCACGCACGCCAAACAAAACAAACACACCAGCAAGCAAACATGGAACCCGAATGCCAATCGCTGGACTTACATCAGCTTCCGAACCAAACAAACCCACACTGGAAACCAGATGCCACTTGATGGACTTATACCGGACTCCAAGCACACAACAAAAGGATACGGAATGCCAATTGCTGGGCTTACATCCATCTCCTACACACACAAGAAGAAACAAGCAACAAGTTACTAAGGAGTCGGGAACTCGAGCCTAGCAACTGTCAAGCAAACACACACAAAAAGAAAAAAAAAGGGTGCCCGGAGAGATCTCGTGCGACCTCCTGCCTACGTACCTCATCTGGTATGAGGATCAGGGCAACGTAGTTCCCCTGAATAGGGGAGAAAGACTAGCCTAACCATATACAGAGGGAGACACAACTAGGGAGACTATGACTCGAGCCTATATGTTATCATGCACATCATCCCTAAGTTAAGGTTGGCTATCTATCTTGCTCAGGCAGCAAGCTAATCCTAAACAGGCAAAGCAAAGCATGCAAGCATAATCAAAACAAAGCAAACATTCACAATTAGCACACACTATATACAGACAAAGTGGGCTCACACAAGGGTTAGGCTGCAAAAGCAAGCCAACTGTATCAGGGTGATGTTAGCTCTTAACCCTAACATTGAGAGTTAGGGTGAAGCAGATGAAATAGGAAGTGAGGGGTGTGCCTCACAGCTCTTATCCCTGGCCAGGGAGAGCTTTAGACAAAGAAAGTGTGGGTTCAGAAAGTGGGAACCCTTCTACACTTATGACACTGACTCAACTGTACAACTGTACAAGGATCTTGGGTTACTATCCTCAAGGCATCAACATGTAATGTGAGCCAAGGGATGACTCAACAGAATAGCAGGAGATGGATTGCACATCTCTTGTATCTGCCAATTGCCTTAACAAAGGTCTTTTCCTGCTTGGGGACAAAGATAAACAATCACAAGCATTGCCTCTTAAGGAGGACTTCAGACAGGTGCCTGGCCAAGTAACAGGCCAGGTCTTCCAGACTACATGAAGAAGAGAAATTCTACCTCAATTGGTTTACACAACCAAGCAACAGCACAAGCAAGTTCACAATGAACTATAGCAACTAAGGTACCTGAAATCAATCTAACATAGTCAGTACACAGCTCAAAGAGTCAAACAGACAAACTAAAAGTCAACAGTTAACTGTACACAAGCAATGCATCAAGCAAAGCACAAGCCAATGCTCAACACAAATGACATAGAAGCCACCTACAAAACAAACTTAATGTTAATCAACATCAATCAAACAAGCAACTCAAGCCAAGTGAATTAATTCCTCCATGCCATATGCCTTTTGTCCTGAAAACACAACTCAAACATGAGAAGCAAACCCCTAGGACAAAGCCTAGGGTCAAAGGGGAAGAAATATTTCAAAACAGAACATGAAAATTATCAAAAATCAAGTTCAATCAAAGGAGAAACAAATCCAAGTGGTCTCACATTCATATCATCAACCAATATCATTTCATGAGGCATAGAAGGCAAAGCATGCAATTTAGAACCTCATAGGACCAAACAGAAAGATCCAATTCAAATCAACTCACAAACAATTCAATAAATTCCCAAAAACTTCATGGCTAAACAGCACTCATTAAAGGATCATCACACCAAATTTCAGGCCATTTGGACAAAGGGAAGCAAGTCAATTGAATTCATCAAGCCAAAGCATACTCAAACAAGCTCATACAAGGCATTAAATCATGCATCAACTTCAAGCAATCATAAAACAGAAACCAAACATGATAAATGAGTGAAACCAAATCCATGGCAAACTTCAAGATGTCTATAATACACATGCCAAATTTCAAGTCCATCCAATAAACCACAAGAATTTCACAAAACATATGAGATCATGACTCACAAAAGGTTCACAATTGGTCAAATAGGGGAGAAATTCTCAAACAAATAGGAAATGCATTCAAAAATTCCAGGAAAATTCACATTCAAACTTAACATCCAGAAGATTCAACATGCAAAAATTCAGGTCATCTTGAGTTCATATGGCATGGTAACAAAAATCCACAAATTGGACAAGAAATGGTGTGACACAAATTGTCACACCTCTAATGATCAGGTCATATCTCACAATCCAGAAATGCAAAAATCACAATCTTTGAACCAATATGCTCCTAAAGGTGTCTAGTTTACACATGCAAAATTTCAAGAATTTTGGATTAAGCATCATCATTTCATAATCAAAACATCAAGCAAGGTGCATGAAAGAACACATGTGAACAAACCCTAGCCAAAACAGAAAATCACACGTGCAAAATTTTTGCAAAAATATTCATTAAATTGTAGACATGGCAAGGATCATGGTGGAAAAAATCTCATTTCAATTGGATTATTATTTTTGAAGTTATGGATTTTTAAGTGTGAAGAAAAAATAAAAAAAGCATGTGGAATGGCATATGAACATGGAAGCATAATGATGAGAAAATTGCAAAAGGCCAAAATGGAATTGCCTAAACTCGGAATCGAACCGAGTGCACTTTCAAATCCAACGCGCGCTATCTGAAGCGCTGCGTTTTAGTAAATGATGTGGCGTGCTTCTATTGGACGCATGGGCGAGAAACAGCAAAAAACATGCAAGCAAGGCTGAAACGGATCAAAGCCAATCTGGAAACGATTTTCATCACATTCATAGCGTGTTCTTCCTAAAACCTAGCTCAAGAACAATTCTTCACCAAAATTAACAAAACCTATACCATTGGAAAGGTCTTTCCAAGCACATCAACAATCCATAATTGAATTAACCTAATTCTTGCTAAATTAAAAGAATCGAAGCAAAACATATTGGTGCACCAAACTTCCAATCGACATAACTTTCTCATTTCAGCATGAAAATCAGTGAAACAACTTGCAGATTAACCTATGTTCCAAGATCTATCTAAAGCATATATCAATTTCATGAATGGTTAAAGTCGAAATCTGACCTTCTTGGAATTGCAGATGTGAAATCGTGTGTTTTACGCCTTGTAATGCCAAAACAGAAACTCTTTAATGCTTGAATGATTGAATGGAGCAAGGTTTGTGTGTTGATTGTGAAGGATCTAGCTCAAAACTTGAATTGCCATTGTTGAAGCTCACTTTAACAGTCCACGATTTGGCTTGATTTCTCCAAGATTTTGCATCAATCCACTTCCAATATGCATGTAGATGATGAATTGATCGAAGGCAAGGCAAAAAGAATGAAGAAAATTGATGAAGAAAGTTGAGAGAAAAATGAAAAAGTTTTGGATCTAGATCTAGAATTCACAATTCTGTTATGGTTAATCAGAAAACAGTTATGATTATGTTTATATATGTGATGTTAATGATGTTGTTAATCCTAATTAGTGCTAATGCAAGTGTTTAAGTGAAATCAAGTTTTGGTGCATTTTAGCATTTTAGCCAATTCACCCTTTACATGAAAATCAATGTAACAGTGCCAATTCTGGTTTGGAGCAAGTTTAAAAACATGTTTGTAAGCTAATGCAAGTGGAATCATGTGAAAACATTGCTTATTTTGCAAAATGACCTTTTTCCCTCCAAAATTCAAAATAGGTTCACTTGAAAAATTCACTTTTTGTGTGATTAGTTTTAAGGAAATGTGATGCATGAATTGAATATAGGAGATCAAAAGAAATTTGCTCCAAAAAGTCCCACTCCATTTGGCCTTGTGAATCAAAAGTTATCCATCTTTGAAATTCAACTTTTTTGGACAATGATTTGATCATAACTTGCCAACCACAAATGAGAAATTCATGTTCTTGGACTTTTTGGAAAGGTGAGAGAAAGATCTACAACTTTCATGTTGGACAAAATTCCATTTGAATCATTTTTGGACATGTAATTTCAAGGAGAAAACCTTTCCATTTTTGGCAATTTTGAATTACAAGTCACTTTCTATTTTTGGAAAGTTTTCATCTGACTTTATTTTCTTCATTGTTGATCTTTGAAATGTCAAATGAAACTTGTTTGGACATGAATGAAGTGTCTCTAATCCTCTCCCACCTCCAAATCCATCAGTTGACCTTTGGTTGACTTTTGTTGACTGATAGATGAATTGGCTATGCATAGATGAAATTGAGCTTCAAACTCCTGATGAAATGGCTCAATGATGAAACCCTAGATTCCATAAACTCAATGAAACCAATAAAATGATCCTCATCTCAATGAAGACCTCACCTCCTGGACAAGCCCTGATTGGCACAATTCAGATGATTAGGGTTGACCAGAGGTCAAAACCCTAATCTTAAGGTATCTGATCAAGCATAATGAATCTCTTGGTGATGATAAGACCATGAGGATGATGATGTACCATTTCAACCAAGATGATGATCAATCTCCTTGAGAACCAAGAAACCCTAATTTGAAGCACCAACCCTCAGATGATTAGTGATCAGTTCAATGAAACCCTCAGCTTGAATCTCAACCTCTTTATCTTCTGATCAAGACCTAGGAGGATGACTTGCTTGTTGTGGCCATATGATATGCAAAGTGCAATGACTAATGCCCTAAGAATGATATGCAATATGTTAAGCTAGTCCCAAGAGAGGAGGGCAAATTTTGAGGTGTTACAATAGGTCACAAACCATTTAAAAGGTAATGGATAATTTAATATATAAAGGAAGGATATAAATTTGGTACAATCTTTTTTTCTTTCAAATATACCCTTTTCAATTTAATTTTAAATCTTAACTTCTTTTTTCCACAAATGGCGGTTATATGACGATTTATTGTTTTTCATATCATTATCTTTAACTATTTTCTATAATAATATATAAAGGAAGAATATGAATTTGATGTATCTTTTTTTTCTTTCAAATATACCCTTTTCAGTTTTATTTTAAATTTTAACTTGTTTTCCTCGAAAATGGCAATTATACAATCGATTGTATTAGTGTAAAAATTTGGAAAAAATGCACTCATGACAATTGATAACCATGAAACATATCACATTTCCGACTCGATACACATGCCAGTGTAGTCCATTTTATGTCCATTTCATGATTTTATGTAGTGTTCTACTGGTAGTTTGTCTTTGTTTCAGGTATTTTCCAAGCAGGAGTTGGTACAAGAGAAAACTGAGCGAAAATGAACAAAAACGAAGAAGAAATGTAGAAAATGCATTTTGGCGACCTCCATGGCGTGCCCCATGACGTGGCACCCATGGGGCACCACCCACCTTGAAGAAAAAGGAAGGAAATAAAAGTCTGAAGTGTGTGGCGTTCGCCATAGGGGCATGTTGTTCTCCATATGAACAAAAACTTCACCAACACAGTAGGCATGGGAATAATACTAAAATAATTAACCAATCACTATCATATTATAGCTCTGTGTATTAGCTTTCTAACGCTTCAAACATGGCATCATTTGGATACATGCTTAAAAAGCCATGAGGTAAAACTTTAAAGCATATCATAGTTCAACATTCAGTGACAACCGATTGTCAATAGGTGACAACCGATTCTCACCAATGCTAGACCCCAAAAATTAAATTTTTTTCAAAATTATGACAACCGATTGTCCTCATGCTACAACTTATTGTTGGTGCGAATAAACTGCAAGTGCAGAGATATATTGTGGTAGTAATAAAAGGTATCGATCCCACAAAGACTTTGTAGTCAACTAAACCGCTATCCATTATTCCTATGTAAATCTAAGGCTAACTAAAAAAGGATTTTTGAAAGAAATTTTAAAAATTTATATTTGAAAGATTGAATAAAAATGAGGCCAGAATATGATTTCCTATGTACCTTGGGACTCAGATGAATTGCGACACTTTGTTTTGGTTTAAAATATTTTTGGAGAAAGAATTAGTTTAAAAACACTACTCACTTTCGCACAATCTGTGTTATGCTTTAAAACTGTAAATGTCATACTGTCACTCCACAGGTACAATTTTGAAACACTTTTTGAAAACTAATAAGTCTTAATTAATGTCTAAAGCCTTATCGCTGTATTTAGAAATTAAAGATCCAATTTTTATTGATCGGATACTAGGCTCACATTGTCGTGCTGTTGACCAGGACCTGAGTGTTCTTAAATTGAAAATGCATAAAATAGATCAAGCACCGGTCTCACATTGTCGCACTGTTGACCAGTACCTGAGTGATTCGAAATTATAGATGCAGAAAATTTATCGTATATTGGTCTCACATTGTCGTGTTGTTGACCAATATCTAAACGTTTTCACTGTCATGCAAAACATTTTGAATATTAAATCTTAAAAACTAGAATCATAAAAATAATTCAAGACTAAAATCGGTGCCAAACAATTCACCAAGTCTCGTCAAAATGACGATCCTCACATCTTGGACTCTAGAAATTTAGCTGGATATGGATGCAGAAATAAATAAGCAATTATAGGTTTTCAAATTAAACAAAGACATAGTAAACAATTTAAAATAATTCAAAGCGATGGTTGCATATGAATTCAAAGGAGAGCAACAAAAACTCAGAACAATAACAATAATGGCAGAATTTATGAAGTGAATTATAAATGGCGAAAAGTAAACATTGCAGAATTATAAATCGCGAAAAATAAAGGCGAAAAAATAAATTGTAATAACTTAAATGAACCTGAAATGTAAAGCTGAAAACAAATGGAACTAAAACTTCGAATGATGACGGCAAGATTATTTGATCCAAGAAAGTTACAATGAATGCCTAAAAACACTAAGATATAGTAATTCCTCGATGTGAGAAAGCTACCACTTTATAATGGTGAATTTCTGCTTAAAAACTAAAACTTCCTAAACATTGCACAAAACTTGGATTCTTAAATTCTCCTAAAAACTAACTATATATAGTGTTACATATGCTGAACTACAGTCCTGAATGTGTAGAAATCGTGGTAGGAAAATATAGAGGAATGGGGGAAGACTGGGTTGTTTCTGTTGCAACTTTTCAGGGCCCGGACTTCATGGCGGACGCCATGATGCTTGTGGTGGTCGCCACAAGTGAAAAGTGAGAATCCTGGTTGTTTTGTACTGCATGATGGACGCCATGGTATGTGTGGCGGTCTCCACACTTCTTTGACTAAGTCTTATTCATTTATTTTCTCTCTCTGGTGGGCTCCATGACTGCAGAGTCATGGCTGGTGCCATGGCGGGCGCCATGTAGGCGACCATCAGTGTACTTTTTCCATTTTTCGCCGCTTTGCATCGTTTTTGTCTGGTTTCTTCATGTATCAACACCTACTTGTAACATATCTGAAGCATATACAATTACCAACATAACACTACAAAATGCGATAAAGTGACACTAAAACATGTCCAAATCAAGTCCAAATAAACTATGTGTTTCAGTGTTATCAAACTCTCTCACACTTAAACATTTGCTTGTCCTCAAGCAAATGCCACACCTATGAAAAATATTTTTGAAAATTATGAAGCATATAGAAATCAAGACTCATGAAAAATAGTTACAATCGAATACTCACTCTAGGCTACAAACTCAACTTTGGTTAAAATTGCATCAATATGTACTGACTTCCACACTAAGGATATCATAGGAACACAAATTCTCATAGTGCAGACATAAGTCTCCATACTATACAAACCAATCTAAATCATGTCATCATGTCTAAGCCTGACTTACTCATCCTTCTCTCTATCCTTTTTCGTTCTAGTGTAATCACATTAATCCTGTTATCCTTCCAAACTCATAGCAAGATAATATGTTAGTGATTATGATCTTATTATCATGATATGTTTCTTTTCTTTTACTCGCACTTTGGATTGATTAATAACATTAAAAGAGGCTTGCACCGTTGGGTTAAATGACTGGCTGGGGATCACCTAGCTTAGAAGGAACACTCCTTTTTATTAATTTGGTCTTTCTTTTTCTGTTTTAAGTCTGAGATCATACACTTATTTGCATCGAATTCTTGCATAGTGTGTGATTAGGATGGAACTTGTAGCGGGGTTTTCGTTACCTTTAGGTTTATTGACTAAACCAAAAGTAAACATACAATTCGAGTCGCCACTGCATTTTTATTTGTCCAAAGGAAAGGCTAAAAAGCGAACAAAAGCCAAGTAAGAAGTTTTTCAAATCAAAAACTAATAAAAATGTCAGAGATCTGGGTAAGGGGGTTAGTTATGAAATGGGAAGGTTTTACGCACCCAAAACATCCTTAGTATTCTAAGGGAACCCTTTTCGCAAATATGTGTTGTAGGTTGGTATTTGTGAAAATATTTGTACAAAAGATTGGGGGGATGAGAAGAGAATAGATTATACTTACAAATTTTGTTGTTTGAATGGATGAACACATTGCCTACGTACCATCACAAAGGAGGATCAAAACCTCGTAGTTCGGGGTAAAAATCTCAAAGATTGGTGAATTTATTTTAATCAAAATCCTTAAGGTCTTTTGTTATCAAAGGGAGAAAACTCATCCTAAACCAACAATCCACCATGTGAGGAAGGCTTCAACATGATAGTGAGGGGGTTAACCCTATAAAAAGCATGGAAGACTTATAATCCAACACTAAGGATGAGGTGAGATTTACATCAACCACTATTATAATTCAAACCTATTACTAATGTTTTTGAAAAGGTTTTAACAAGTGGCCATTGGAACCACAAAACAACTTGGAATGGGTTATATTTACAAGTTAAAGTTATTTACAAAATGAAATCAAAGTTAAATTAAAGTTTATTCACAATGAATGTTTATGAAAAGAGTTTGAAAAATCAAAGGCTTAAGGCCTAGGTTTCTAATTTGAAACAAAGTCAAAGTTTAGAAAAATATTTTTGGCTTGGTTAGAGTGGGGAGAAGAAGAGAAGGGCTAGTCCTAAAGCATACAAAGATAAGAGGGGAAAGATAAACCCTTGGAGTTCCTTTTCTTGAAGTCATATAGATGACTCAAGATTCTCATTTCCTTTGGACTTAGCATATAAGCAAGCAATCAAACAAATTGAACTCAAGCTCCTAGGATCTCCATTTGGCTTGTCTCTTAACTTGGCTACTCATGACAATGGTTCTCTTTTCACCATCTCAAGGTGGGATCCCTATCACACAAAAGCAAACATCAAAAAGTTCACAACACAATAAGGGGAATGGACAAAGAATAAATTTGGAGGATAAGTCCTTTGAAGTCAACTTTGAATTTTAGCATTCTAAAGGCATGAGGCCTAGTTGCTCTTCAACAATTTAGCATTCTAAAGGCATGAGACCTAGTTGCTCTTGAACTCCTTTTAAGCATAGGTAAGTCCTAATTCTAAGCCCTTTCTCCTTTTTGCATTTTGGTTCACACAAAACAAACACAAAGCAAACACAAGATATCAATATATTTATATACAATAATGAGCTCAAATGAGCAAAAGAAAAATGACATAAGCATAAAATATGTGCTCAAGTGAGCAAAGGGAAAATCAATATGAATAAATGAGCATGAAATAAATGGCATTAAAAGTAAATGACAAGAAAATTAAATGCTCAAATTAAAGTTAGTAATTAGTGGAGGTTATGTTAGCTTGTCATAAGACAATGTAGCGATATGTTAAGCAATCGTAAGTGGACTAATGTAGTAGTCACACATATCTGAGGCCGGTCAATAAAATATAGGCAAAGAAACACATGTTAGAGATCATGACTAGTAAGCCAAGCTCCATAAACTTGCCATGCCAAACAAAATGGGGAAGGACCTTGTATTGTCTTTAGGTTATTTACTTGACCAAGAAGCAACCTATCTTGGACACAAAACAACTCACTTGATCATGGATTAAGTTGAGTTTGGTTTGGATCAAAGAAGGTTAAACCTCTCATTTGTCAAGACCAACCATAAGAACTTAACTCATTGGTCATTGATGGAAAGAATGGGATGAAGATGAAAGGGAATGGAAAAGAAGACAAGTATCAAATCCAATTGATTAAATGTGAATCAAATCATCATCAATCAACACCAAACAAAAAAGAAATGAAGATAACAAGTCAACAAGTCAACAATATTTTTTTGGTATTTTTTGAATTAAAGTAAAATGCAAATAAAAAATAATCAAATAAGGTCAAACCACAAATTCAATTCAAATCAACTTCAACAAGTCCAATTAGATTCTCATAGGTCTAACATGGTCAAACAAGTTTTGACTAATTTTCTCAACAAATTTGGAAATCAGAAAGTATTTAAAAACAATTAAAAACAATTAAAAATAGCACAAAATGGATTAAAATCTCAAATAAATCTCAAATCAAATAAGAAATTGATGAGACTATTTTTCATTGATTTATCATGATCCATAAATGCTAGGAAAATATTTTTAGATTTTTCAAAAGTCAGAAAGTATTTTAAAATGAATTAAAACTATTAAAAATCAAATAATTCACAGAAAAATATTAAATGAAGTCACAAAAATAATTAAAAATCAAAGTATGAAACTAGATTTTTCAAGAAATTTTTTGGAATTGGTCTCATATTTTTATGACTTCAAATAATTTTTTTTATGAATTTTTGAAAATCAAATGAATTAACTGAAAATAAAAGAAAATAGAATAAAAGGGAAAAAATCAACGCCACAGGATAGACTTCATTAATTGACGTGGCATTAATGAAGGATCCATTTGTGAGGGCGCATGGTGTGACCAAGTTAAACGCGCTGCATATGGCATTAAATGAAGTATGCACAATGGATGCACACGATTAAAATGTGAGAACCAAATCCAAGGGATGTGAATGTGCACACATGGTGATGGTGGTGGAAACCACCATCTTCTCCGGTGAACCAACCAATTCCGGCCACCAGTTGCAGAGATTTTTTTTAACAAAAATAGAAAATAAGGACATGGAAATGAAGCTTGTGTGATGGAGATCATCATTGTATCCATGGATCTTCCTCACTCTTCCTATATTGAGAGAAATGTGAAGTGGAAGATCATGGTGTACCAACTGTAAGTGCACGAAATGGAAAATTGAAACCACCATTGGCTTGCCTCAAGTGTGAGGACTTCAGAAAACCACACAAACAGGAGAATGCTACATTGAATTGCAAGTTCTAGATCCAAAAAGTTTGAAGGTATACCTCTGAATTGAAGCTCTTCAGGCCACGAAACCTTCAAGATCTTGGTTCCTTTTTGCTCTAGGGATGCAGTGGAAGTGAAAGGCTAAGGAACTAAGCTTTGAAGATCAGCTAATGATGCTGAATTTCAAGCTCGAAAGTGAGAATTTTTTTGATCAAATTCCTTTGGTATGGCTATGGTTTTAATGCTGTAGCAATTCAGATCTCCAAAAGGTTGATGAATGAATGAGATGGAAACTCTATTTATAGCTGAAAGTCTCAAATGATCACACTTCTCATGTGTGCATGGAAAATTGAAATTGGATGCATGGGCCTGTACAGGCACGTGTGAGGCCCAATGATGGCTCCAAAATCATGTTGAGTTCATATGGAATGGATTTGGATGTGTACATGAAGTGGAATCAGCTTGCATACCAAGTTATAAAATGAAATTCCAAAATGCACATAAATGGAAAGGTCTTTGAAACTCCCAAATGGTAAGTCCAAAAAAGTAATGTGAGTAATGGTTGGAAAGCCCTTGAAATAAGGAACAAAAGTCATGTTGGGAAAAAATTCATTTGGCATTTGGAAATTGATGAAAACTGGCTGTGAAAATCCAAGCATAAAACATTTTTAAGTCACATTTGAAAAATTTCACCAAAAGTAAGCACAATCAAACCCCTATGTTTTCATTATGAAAGCTTCAAATGGAAAAACCTCCAACCTCAAAGTTGTATATATTTTAAGATGATCAATTTAGACTCAAATTTTGCATTATTTGGATTTTCTATGACAAAGTTATGGGCATTTGAAGTTATGTACTTTTTCAAATTCAATGAATTATGTCCAATATGACCTATAATGTTTTGTATTATCACATGTATTGCTTCTAGGATTATGAAATTTTTTACAACATAACATTTAAATTTGACATCTCAAGCTTTCCAATGCATTTGGTCTCACCCCAATATCATAAAACTTAAGGAAGTTATGCCCTTGGTAAGTTGACCCAAAATTAGGGTTTCAGTCAAAATGACCTATAATGTTTTGAAATGAAAGATGACCTTCCAAGTTTCAAATGGATTTTTTATGAACATGAAAGTTGTTCCTATGGTTATTAAGAACAGTTTTTCTCTTAGGGTCATATTCATTTGACAAACACATCAAAAGTTATATCTCAATGGTGCTCAGTTTAGTCAGATGACTTGACTGGTCAAGTTTTCAAGGCCAAACTTCCAATCTTGATGAATAAATTATTGAGGATCCTCAAATAGGCTCATATATGCATAAAATGATGAATGAAAGAAATTCCCTTGATTAAATTTGATCAGAGGTTGAGATTGCTTCATGGGCAAGGCAGAGTCAAAGCACAGTTGAATTAGGGTTTCCTTGGGAAACAATCATCAAGCCCTTTGAGTTATCTTGATCAAATTGGAAAATTGAGATACTTGGGAGACATATATGATGATTAGGAACTTTGTGGACCATTTTCATGCTTTTTCTCATCTTCATCTAGCCATTTCATTGGGCTTAGGAGCCTCCTAGGAGCATTGAAGCACATGATCACTTGAGCTTCAAAACAAAAGAGTTAGTGACATATTTTTGTGCTTTTGGTTAGTAATCGAAATAAAAAAAGCAATAATATACAATACAAGCATGCTTGGTGGTCTCAAACCACTCACACAAGTCCCAACCCTAAGGTTAAGGAGCCAAACATGCTATGATCCTTGAGGCAATGCACTTGTGCAATGATATGATGCCATGAGGGATCTTAGGGTCAAAATTAGGGTCTTACAGTACTGACTGTTGAATAAACTACTAAAGGAAAATTAAAGGATGAGATTTTAATGTTATGGCATGACAAGTATTCAAATCAATCTTATACTCGGGATACTTAAGGTGTTAAACTGATACCAATCTTGTAAAGTTTTTCCAAAATTCTAAAATCTAACCTAAGTATCATCTTTAACCTAAACTTTCAAAAGATGCACTATGTTTCTAATTCAAGAATTTTACAAAAAAATTGGTATGGCTCAATAAAATGGGAAAATCAATAAGCAACAGAAAACCACGTGTAAGGACTCGACAACACATGCAATGACTACTAACGGTACTAAAATATAAAAATAGATAAAATCCTAAAGTCATGAAATAAAATAAAAATAATAAATCTAACTAGAAAGCAATAAAGTTCCTCTCCCACACTTAAACCAAACATTATCCTCAATATTTTGATAAAAGTGAGAAAAAGGAATGAACACCATGGACGATAGGAATCAATATCTTCCTCGACCTCTTCCTTGGAATTGGCCTTGCCACCAACCGCCTCATTCGTCTTGTCCACCACGACCATATCCACCTCGACCGTGCTCTCCCTCCATCTGGACCTGCAAGCTAGACAACCGCTCATATAAGGAAACCAACTGGTTGTTACGGTGATCCTCGACTGCTTGTGAAAATCGGAGGTGCTATAGCATCTCTTGGTGGCGGTGTTCCATGGAATTCTGAAAGGTTTGCCACTGCTGGGCCTACTATACATAGCGGTTTGTGATATCTGAATCTGTTGAATGTTACATGCCATGGTATTCTGTGTTGTCCTTTTGTGTCACAGACACCATAAAAGTGAAGCTTGGGTAGCTTGGATCAGTTGCATGTTATCTATCATACTTGTCCTAAAAGCTTGCATTTGACCCATTTGCTCCATCATGGTTGATTGTTGTGTTTTCATTTGATTTATATGTTGCATCATACCTATCTATTGTTGATGCATGGTATAAATCAGGTTGTTCCTCTCAGCATCCGTGGAATTTAGGGCATGCATTTCACTAAGTATGTCATCAAGTGTGGCTTACGTGGCCCCGGAAGATGTACCTGCAAAATGGTCATAAAAAGGTGTGGTGTGTGCAAGTGAAACAGGAATATGTGGGGAGTGGTGTGGTGGAGGCTGGTGTACATGAGAGACTCGCTCTCTTTGGTCATATTCATCATCGATAACACCATCATCAACGACATTCTCATGAATGTCCATGGCTCCAACTCGGCTCGTAAGACATAAGTTCAATTAGCCTCATTGTGTACATCAGTGTGGTCTGGGAAAGGTAAAATAATGCCATAAATGGAAATGTTATGGACCATAAGCAAAAATTTCCTATTCTTCTTGGCTCTAATAAATATCATGCTTATATAGGTTCGAAGATCAAGGGAACATGGTGGTAAAGGATCAAGTGTAGCAAGCTCTGTATCGAGCCCCAAAGCACGAGCAATGGAGGTAATCACTCCTCCAAATGAAATAGATCCATTGCTAGCGGTTTGAACCACATGCATGTGGGCTATCATGAATGGGGCCGAATTATTTGGTATTCGTGCAACAACAACTTGTAAATAAAACATCTCTTTGGCATTAGTCTTATTACTATTTTTCCCGACCAAAAATAGTGTCAGCCAATATTTGGCGAAAGTAGCGGATGACCGGGTTGTGAATTTGAGATGCCACATTGCCCTAAAAACTATTTGTTGCAAACCCTGTCAACCTTTTCAAAAAATGTCCAATATTGTGTACCCAATCTGTGTTCAATGGGGCTTCACAGATAACCTCTTCCCCATAAGGGAAATTCAGTAATTCAGAAAGTTGGTTGGTGTTATATGAAAATTCCTTATTAAACATCTTGAACTGAACAGTCTCGGAAGTACTAGCAGTATCGAGTTGTATCGTATAAATAAAGGAACTAAGAAATTCTCTAGTCAGACTATCATACATTGCACCCTTACGTGCATAAAAATGAGACAAACCTACTCTATTGATCATCCAATTAACATTATCTAACAATCCTAACCTATGTAAGTAAGTATCGTTGGCATACCTCGTCGTGATAATATCCCGGTTCAGCAGAGCTTCGAATTTCTTTTATTGTTTCCGGCTGTCTCTTCCATCCTGAAAAATCACACCTTCGAAACCAACCTTTCCCTCTTGCGCCATAGTTGGAAATTTGAGAATTTTGGAGATTGGTAGATGAAGTATGGTAAGAAGGAGGTATCTAAGATTAGTGGAAGTGGTGATGGTAACAATGGTTTAAGTAGAAGAGAAAATGGAAGTTGAAGAAGTGAAGAAATAATGAAATAAGTTTTTGGGAAAGTGGAGAAAGTAAATGGGGTGGGTGGAGGTTGAGAAGGTGAAAATGTGGAATAAATGGGGTAAATTGGAAGTTTGGAAGGCTGATAGCAGGTTTCTGTGTTCTAGGTGTCATGGCGGACGCCATCAAATGCGTGGCGAGCGCCACACAGTGTAAAATTGTGATTTGGTTTTTTGAACTACATGGTGCACACCATGTAGGTCGTGGCGAGCGCCACTTAGTGCATAAATGAATTTTCACTTGTTTTACAATTTTTAGTGTTGGGCTTGCTCTCTTTGGGCTCTAAACTTTCTTTTTGGGCCTGCATCATGGTTAGTAATGTAGAAATGTTTGAAAATAGATAATAGTGGATATTAAAAATAATTGAAATGCGTATAAAAATAAAATTTTCGTGGGTTGCCTCCCCCGTGGCGCTTTGTTTTACATCGATAGCTCAACGACTCAGGAGTGTAAGTACTCATGGTTGTTCTTTCGAGAATGAATCCTCGGTCAAACTTTTAATAATCTTCGGTTTCCATGACCACTTATCAAGCCATCTCTCATATCCCTCACCTTTTATTTTCCTCCTTCTACAGGGTGGTTCATTCTTCTGAACTTGTGGTGGTGGTTTTGGCTCTATCCTGAGTATCAGCTTTTCAGGTTTGGGTTCAATTCTTTCATCCACCACTTCAAAGTCTAACTTTCCCCTCTTAACACTAATGAGTTCCCTAGTTTCATGGTCCTCTAATTTTCTCTTTTTATGCAAGACGTCAGACAAAGGTGCATCGGTGTGGATATTTTTCAATACCTCCACATACCTTTCAGATTGGGAATCTACCTTAACTTCCACATACCTTTGTGAGAAAGGAATAAGTGGGTTATAGGGATGGGGAGCAACATAAGGTGCTTCCTTATCTACCTCTTCGACAACCTCCCTTTCGGGTGGTGTCAATGGATCTTTCTCAATCTCTACTCTTTTCTCACCATAAATTTCCTCATTATTACTCTCCTTAGTACTTTCGATTTGTTTTTCACTACTGGTTGTTACAATATCTGCATGTTTCTCAGGGAAGGATCCTGGAGGCGTCTGTGCAAGCTGGGAGATTTGAGTCTCTAATGCTTCGTTGTGAGCCGCGAGGGACTCGACCACAGTGTTCAGTTGTCTAAGGGTTTCATTACTATGAAGACTCTTTTTTATAAACTCCTCATTCTAGAGAGTTTGTGTCACCACAAAGCGCTCCACCATTGACTCCAACCTAGAGAAAGTTTGCATTGCAATAAAATCCTCCATTAATATTTTGAGGTCGAATTTATGAGGAATCTTGTGGTTCCTCATAATACTGGGAGTGGTAATTGTAGAGAAAAGTTGGATGATCCATCCACCTAGGAGTATAGTAATTGGAATAAGAGTTCCTTAGTCTATACGGTGCAACAAATGGAGTTAGGATGTTGACTAAAAGTCCCCGGTAGCGGCGCCCAAAACTTGATGTGAATTTTTCCTTCTCTTCGATGCTTTCCGCAAGTGCACGGAATGTATGTGGGCAGTATAAATGGTTGTTGAACCCAACGAGAACTATAGTCACTCTTATCGCTATCCATTGTTTTTGTGCAAATCTAGGCTAATCGGATTTTGGATGAGAAGGGGAATTCAAACAGAAAATAAAGCTTGTTTAAGAAAATATTAATAAAAGCGAGACCTGAATGTAATTTCCAATCATACTTCGGGGACTCAGATAAATCTTGGCGTTTTGTTTTGATTCTTAAAGTAATTTTTGGAGGAAATACAAATTTAAAAACACTACCCACTCTCGCACAACCCGCGATTTGCCTCGAAACCACAATTGCTATGCTTTCACTCTGCAAACTGCAATTTCGAGCCAATTTTTGAAAATCGATAATTCCATATTAATTGATAAAGCGTCGTCGCTGTTTTTAAAAATTAAAAAATCCAAACTTTTCTGATCGGATACCAGCCTCACGTTGTTGCGCTATTGACCAGTATTTGAATGCTCTCGCTATCTCGTAAAATGTTTTACTTTAAAAACAAAAGTTTAGAACTGAGATAAATTAAAATTAAAACAAATGTTGAATGATTTGCCGAGTCCCGTCGAAACGACGATCCTCACATACCATACTCAAATAACTTAGCCGAATGTAATTGACACAAAACTCATGTTATAATTACTATGCATACAAAGTAGAGACATGGACATGATGATGATAATGATAATGATAATGATATTCGTTTAAAACATAGAAGCAAAAACAACAAAAAACCCAATAAAAAAACAATATTATTATGACTCTAAATTGACAAGTGCAGAAAAATAAAGTGATTAAATGAACCTGAAACTTAAAGATGGAAATAAATTGAATTAAACTTGAAATGACGACAAGATTAATTAACCGATGATCCAAGTACAAGCATAAAATTTACAGAAGCTTTAAACTATGGTGTGCTTATTACTTAATGTGAGAAATTAAACACTTTTACAATAAGTTATTTTTCTGCTTACTTCATACTAGAAAAACTTGGATCCGGAAACCTAGAAACTAAAGCTATATATAGTGTTGTTCCAAGAGCTCATAAAATGGGTTTAATTCGTGTAAGAGAAGTTGAGAAAGTCATGGTGAAGTAGGAGAAAATTGAGCATGTCAGTTGCTATTTTTCTGGACACGTAGCCCATGGCAGACGCCATGGCCTCATGGCGAACGCCATGTGTAACACCCCAAGAGAAATAAGACACTTATTTAATTTAAATTAATAATTAAATGATTAATTTAATTAAATAATTGGAATTTTGGATTTTATTATTATTATTATTTTGGGAATAATAATAATTGGAATATATATATAAGTGGGAATAAAGAAAAGGGTTTCATTCTTAACAAAGAAATTTCACGTGAAACTCAGAGAAGCTGCAGAGAAGAGAAAAAGGGCAAAGAGCTGTAGAGCAACGGTTGAAGAACGGAAAAGCTAAAGCTTCGAGAATTGCCGGATTATCTCAGGTAAGGGGGGTTTATCGTCGTTTAATGGGTATTATAGAATAACATGTCATGGGTAGTGAGAAGCCGTTGATTTTAACCCTAATTGGAACTGTATATGCTGAAATTGACGTTGAATAAACCGTGTTAAAAACTGTAAATTGAATTGATAGTTGTGTGAGTCGAAAATGTTAGACCAGGGTACGAATCCCAATTAAAAACTTGAATCGGCGCTACCAATTTACCGGACGAATGGTTCTGTTTAGAGATGGTTGTAGTTGAGGAAACGGCCGGAACACCTGTGAAACGTAAGCTAACGGAACCCTGGAAAACTCAGAAAAATCTGAGTCTGCGCGCGAGCGGTCGACCATAGGGTCGGCGTGCGCTGACCCGTGAGGCATGCGCTGACTGCATGCGTCGACGCATGGTAGTTTTGCGCCGACCAGTGAGCTAAGCGTCGACTGTATGCGTCGACGCATAAGGCTTTGCGCCGACTCCCTCCAGTTGAGCAGAGTCTTTGCAGTATGGAAAAATAGTTGATTTTATGTTGTGAATGCAATTGGTTGCTGGCCTATTGTAGTTAATTTCGATGAATAAATCATTGGGTTATGTGTGAAAAGTTGATGTAGATACGGTGAAAAGCTGAATTCAAGTTGTTTGTTGAAAATCCTGAGTTGTAGGCTGATGAGCCAAAGTTGAATATAAGTTGCTTCGTTGAAAATACTGAATTGTAGGCGGATGAGCCAAAGTTGATTTTAAGTTGTTGTTGTTGAAAAAGCTGTTATGTTGTCGTTGTTATATTGTTGTTGAGGTTCAAGTCGTACATGACATATACATTCATATGCATTAAGTCGGGGCTTTTGCTCACACCACGTTGGCCTGGATTGGCAAAAATATGGGGCTTTTGCTCACACCACGTTGGCCTGGATTGGCAAATTTTTAAGTTGAAAGTTGAAGGCTTATGCCTTGATGCCCACTAAACTGGCAATGATTTTAAGTTGGGAGTTTTACTCCAAATGGTACCACATGCATGAAGAGTCGAGTCTCATTGAGTTGCATTTTATGTTGTTATTGAGTTGCCTTTACGTTGTGTTTGAATATAATAATTGAGTTGACTGTGCCGTTGCTTAATGCATGATATAATTAGGGTGATTAACGTGTAGAATTACTTAACATAACATGATAAATTATAATATTTGTTATATCGATTGAGGAACTCACCCTTACAGCTATATTTTTCAGGTAACGAGCAGTGAGTCGAATAGAAGCTAGTGCTTGAAGTCTAGTGTGGTTAGAGGGTCATGCTCTGATAGATGTAACATCGGGACGGGATGTTTGAATTGTTGAATAAATGTTAATTTTGATGAATTACAGATGTTGAAATATTTTATCCGCTGCGTATTGTTAAAGAAGATTTATGTTGAATAAAATTGAGCATGACTGATTTTACGTTGACTTTTGTGAAGAAGTGGTTATGCGACACCCTTGAGATGTATGATTACTCTGATATGTATGATTTAATTGTTGTTATTTTATTATTAAACATTGGGGTATTTTAGAAGGGTGTTACATTAGTGGTATCAGAGCAGGTCGGTCCGTCCGGCCAGTTGTCGTGTCGTTACTGTCTAACAATTGTGTAATTGTTATTAATCTAACTTTAAGTTGTGTTGCATTGATAAGTTGAAATGGCTGGAAGGAATGACGCTGCAATGGCTGCCGCAATGCAAGCAATGGCACAAGCTGTGCAGAACTTGCCAAATGCTGGTGGGGATGCTGGATCACGTAGCTTGGCGACTTTTCAGAGAGAGAATCCGCCGGTGTTTAAAGGGAAGCATGATCCAGATGCAGCTTTAGGATGGTTGAAAGAGATTGAGAGAATCTTTCGTGTTATGGATTGCACTCCAGCTCAGAAGGTTCGGTATGGTACTCACATGCTAGCAGTCGAAGCTGATGACTGGTGGCTAGAGACTCACGAGAGGTTGACCGCGGCAGGTGAAGTCGTTACTTGGGATGTATTCCGTAGGGAATTCCTGAGAAAGTATTATCCGGAAGATGTCCGTGGTAAGAAGGAAATTGAATTCCTTGAGCTGAAGCAAGGAAACATGTCTGTCACTGATTATGCTGCGAAATTTGTGGAGCTGTCCAAATTTTATCCTCATTACACTGGTGCGGGTGCTGAATTTTCAAAGTGCATCAAGTTTGAAAACGGATTGCGCTCGGAAATTAAGAAAGCTGTTGGGTATCAGAAGATACGCATTTTTACTGAATTGGTTGATAGCTGCAGGATATTTGAAGAGGACAATAATGCTCATTACAAGATTGTCAGTGATCGCAGAGGCAAGCAACACCAAAACCGTGGCAAGCCGTATGATGTTCCAGCTGGAAAAGGGAAGCAAGTAGCTGCTCCGGCTCAGAGGACTAGTAGGGGAGGTGCTCCTACTGGTATAGTTTGCTTCAAATGTGGTCAGGCTGGTCATAAGAGTAATGTGTGTACTGCTGAAGTGAAGAGGTGTTTTCGCTGTGGTAAGACTGGGCATGCAATAGCTGATTGCAAGCACAAGGAAGTGATTTGTTTTAATTGTGGTGAAGAAGGGCATATTGGAAGTCAGTGTCGGAAGCCGAAGAAAGGGAATCAGTCAGGAGGCAAGGTCTTTGCTTTATCGGGTTCCGAGACTTCTGCTGATGATCGTTTGATCCGAGGTACGTGTTATATTAATGGCTTTCCTCTTGTAGCTATTATTGACACAGGTGCGACTCATTCCTTTATATCTTTGGATTGTGCTGTGAAACGTAAGTTAGAGATATCTGAGATGTTTGGTGGTATGGTAATTGATACTCCTGCGAAGGGTTCAGTGACTACTACATCGGTTTGTTTAAATTGTCCTTTGAGTATTTTTGGTAGAGACTTTGAGATGGACCTAGTGTGTCTTCCACTAGTGCAGATTGATGTTATTCTGGGTATGAACTGGTTGGTGTTTAACCGAGTTTCTATCAATTGTTTTGATAAGACGGTAGTCTTTTCTGAGATTGAAGAAGGAAAGAGTTTGTTCCTATCAGCAAGGCAAGTGGATGAGGCAGTAGCTGAGGGAGCAGAGTTGTTCATGCTGTTAGCGACTTTGGAGGCTAAAGATAAACTGATGATTTGCGATCTAGCTGTGGTGTGTGATTTTCCTGATGTGTTTCCTGAAGAAGTGAACGAATTACCACCAGAACGCGAAGTCGAGTTCTCGATTGATTTGGTACCTGGTACTAGACCGATATCGATGGCTCCGTACCGTATGTCTGCTGTTGAGTTAACTGAATTGAAGAGTCAGTTGGAAGATCTGTTGGATAAGAAATTTATTCGTCCGAGTGTGTCACCGTGGGGTGCACCAGTGTTGTTGGTTAAGAAGAAAGAAGGTACTATGAGGTTGTGTGTGGACTACAGACAACTGAATAAAGTGACGATCAAGAATCGGTATCCTTTGCCGAGGATTGATGATTTGATGGATCAGTTGGTTGGTGCAAGTGTGTTCAGCAAGATAGATTTGAGATCTGGGTATCATCAGATTCGTGTGAAAACCGAGGATATTCAGAAGACTGCTTTCAGAACAAGGTATGGACATTATGAATATTCTGTAATGCCTTTTGGTGTGACTAATGCGCCTGGAGTATTTATGGAGTATATGAATAGGATTTTCCATCCGTACCTAGATAAGTTTGTTGTGGTGTTTATTGATGACATTTTGGTGTATTCGAAGTCTGAAGAAGAGCATGCTGAGCATTTGAGAGTGGTTTTAGAAGTTCTACGAGAAAAGAAGTTATTTGCTAAATTGTCCAAGTGTGAATTTTGGATAGAAGAGGTTAGTTTTCTTGGTCATGTGATTTCAAGAGGTGGTGTTGCTGTTGATCCTTCCAAGATAGAAGCGGTATCTAAGTGGGAAGTTCCGAAGTCTGTTGCTGAGATTCGAAGTTTCCTCGGTTTGGCTGGTTATTATAGGAAGTTCATTGAAGGATTTTCTAAGTTGGCGTTACCGTTGACGATGTTGACTAGAAAGGGGCAAGCATTTGTTTGGGACTCAAAATGTGAAGGAGGTTTCCAAGAGTTAAAGAGAAGGTTAACTAGTGCTCCTATTCTGATATTACCGAGTTCGTCGGAATCATTTGAAGTTTTCTGTGATGCTTCATTGTTGGGTTTGGGTGGCGTGTTGATGCAGAATAAGCAGGTTATAGCTTATGCTTCAAGACAGCTGCGGGTTCATGAGAGGAACTATCCGACGCACGATTTAGAGTTGGCGGCTGTAGTGTTTGTTCTGAAGTTGTGGAGGCATTACTTGTATGGGTCAAGATTCGAGGTTTTCAGTGACCATAAAAGTTTAAAGTATTTGTTTGATCAGAAAGAGCTGAATATGAGACAGAGGAGATGGTTAGAGTTCCTGAAGGATTATGACTTTGGTTTGAATTACCATCCAGGTAAAGCAAATGTGGTGGCTGATGCGTTGAGTCGGAAATCATTGCATATGTCTATGCTAATGGTTAAGGAGTTGGATCTAATCGAACAGTTTAGAGATTTGAGTTTGGTGTGTGAGAGTACTCACAATAGTGTTAAATTGGGAATGTTGAAATTAACAAGTGGTATTCTGGATGAGATCAGAGAGGGTCAGAAATCTGATATGCTTTTGGTTGATAAGTTGACTTTAGTGAATCAAAGTCAAGGTGGTGAATTCAGAGTTGATGAGAATGGTATTTTGAAGTTTGGTAGTCGGGTGTGTATTCCGGATGTTACCGAACTTAAGAAGAGTATTCTTGAGGAAGGACATCGTAGTGGGTTGAGTATTCACCCTGGAGCTACGAAGATGTATCATGATTTGAAGAAGTTATTTTGGTGGCCGGGAATGAAAAGAGATATTGCAAGTTTTGTTTATTCCTGTTTGACTTGTCAGAAGTCAAAGATTGAGCATCAGAAGCCGTCTGGGCTAATGCAACCGTTGGCGATTCCAGAGTGGAAATGGGATAGTATCAGTATGGATTTTGTTTCTGGTTTACCGAGGACAACTAAGAATTTCGAAGCCATTTGGGTGATTGTTGATAGATTGACGAAGTCGGCTCATTTTATTCCGATCAGAATGGATTATCCGTTAGAGAGATTAGCTGAGTTGTATATTGAGAAGATTGTAAGTCTGCATGGTATTCCGTCAAGTATTGTTTCGGACAGAGATCCTAGATTTACATCGAAATTCTGGGAAGGTTTGCAGAAGGCGTTGGGAACTAAGTTGAGACTGAGTTCTGCATATCATCCGCAGACTGATGGTCAGACTGAGAGGACGATTCAGTCACTAGAGGATCTTTTGAGAGCTTGTGTTTTGGAAAAAGGAGGTGCTTGGGACTGTTATTTGCCTTTGATTGAGTTTACCTACAACAATAGTTTTCATTCGAGCATTGGTATGGCGCCGTTTGAAGCTTTGTATGGTAGGAGATGTCGGACACCTTTATGTTGGTATGAGTCCGGTGAGAGTGCTGTGGTTGGACCGGAGATTGTTCAACAGACTACAGAAAAGATTAAGATGATTCAGGAGAAGATGAGGATGGCTCAGAGTCGTCAGAAGAGTTATCATGATAAGAGGAGGAAATCACTTGAGTTTCAAGAGGGAGATCATGTGTTTCTTCGTGTTACTCCGATAACTGGTGTTGGTCGAGCCTTGAAGTCGAAGAAGTTGACACCGCGATTTATTGGTCCCTATCAGATTTTGGAGAGGATAGGAGAAGTAGCCTATCGTATCGCTTTACCGCCGTCACTTGCGAATTTGCATGAAGTTTTTCATGTGTCTCAGTTGAGGAGGTACGTTCATGATCCGTCGCATGTTGTCCAAGTAGATGATGTACAGGTGAGAGATAACCTGACTGTTGAAACATCACCTATGAGGATTGAGGATCGAGAGTTGAAGCAGTTGCGGGGTAAAGAGATTGCCTTAGTGAAGGTAGCTTGGGGAGGACCAGCAGGTGGCAATGTGACTTGGGAGCTGGAGAGTCAGATGAAAGAGTCCTATCCAGAGTTATTTGCTTGAGGTATGTTTTCGAGGACGAAAACTCTTTTAGTGGGGGAGAGTTGTAACACCCCAAGAGAAATAAGACACTTATTTAATTTAAATTAATAATTAAATGATTAATTTAATTAAATAATTGGAATTTTGGATTTTATTATTATTATTATTTTGGGAATAATAATAATTGGAATATATATATAAGTGGGAATAAAGAAAAGGGTTTCATTCTTAACAAAGAAATTTCACGTGAAACTCAGAGAAGCTGCAGAGAAGAGAAAAAGGGCAAAGAGCTGTAGAGCAACGGTTGAAGAACGGAAAAGCTAAAGCTTCGAGAATTGCCGGATTATCTCAGGTAAGGGGGGTTTATCGTCGTTTAATGGGTATTATAGAATAACATGTCATGGGTAGTGAGAAGCCGTTGATTTTAACCCTAATTGGAACTGTATATGCTGAAATTGACGTTGAATAAACCGTGTTAAAAACTGTAAATTGAATTGATAGTTGTGTGAGTCGAAAATGTTAGACCAGGGTACGAATCCCAATTAAAAACTTGAATCGGCGCTACCAATTTACCGGACGAATGGTTCTGTTTAGAGATGGTTGTAGTTGAGGAAACGGCCGGAACACCTGTGAAACGTAAGCTAACGGAACCCTGGAAAACTCAGAAAAATCTGAGTCTGCGCGCGAGCGGTCGACCATAGGGTCGGCGTGCGCTGACCCGTGAGGCATGCGCTGACTGCATGCGTCGACGCATGGTAGTTTTGCGCCGACCAGTGAGCTAAGCGTCGACTGTATGCGTCGACGCATAAGGCTTTGCGCCGACTCCCTCCAGTTGAGCAGAGTCTTTGCAGTATGGAAAAATAGTTGATTTTATGTTGTGAATGCAATTGGTTGCTGGCCTATTGTAGTTAATTTCGATGAATAAATCATTGGGTTATGTGTGAAAAGTTGATGTAGATACGGTGAAAAGCTGAATTCAAGTTGTTTGTTGAAAATCCTGAGTTGTAGGCTGATGAGCCAAAGTTGAATATAAGTTGCTTCGTTGAAAATACTGAATTGTAGGCGGATGAGCCAAAGTTGATTTTAAGTTGTTGTTGTTGAAAAAGCTGTTATGTTGTCGTTGTTATATTGTTGTTGAGGTTCAAGTCGTACATGACATATACATTCATATGCATTAAGTCGGGGCTTTTGCTCACACCACGTTGGCCTGGATTGGCAAAAATATGGGGCTTTTGCTCACACCACGTTGGCTTGGATTGGCAAATTTTTAAGTTGAAAGTTGAAGGCTTATGCCTTGATGCCCACTAAACTGGCAATGATTTTAAGTTGGGAGTTTTACTCCAAATGGTACCACATGCATGAAGAGTCGAGTCTCATTGAGTTGCATTTTATGTTGTTATTGAGTTGCCTTTACGTTGTGTTTGAATATGATAATTGAGTTGACTGTGCCGTTGCTTAATGCATGATATAATTAGGGTGATTAACGTGTAGAATTACTTAACATAACATGATAAATTATAATATTTGTTATATCGATTGAGGAACTCACCCTTACAGCTATATTTTTCAGGTAACGAGCAGTGAGTCGAATAGAAGCTAGTGCTTGAAGTCTAGTGTGGTTAGAGGGTCATGCTCTGATAGATGTAACATCGGGACGGGATGTTTGAATTGTTGAATAAATGTTAATTTTGATGAATTACAGATGTTGAAATATTTTATCCGCTGCGTATTGTTAAAGAAGATTTATGTTGAATAAAATTGAGCATGACTGATTTTACGTTGACTTTTGTGAAGAAGTGGTTATGCGACACCCTTGAGATGTATGATTACTCTGATATGTATGATTTAATTGTTGTTATTTTATTATTAAACATTGGGGTATTTTAGAAGGGTGTTACACCATGAGTCTTAAATGGTGGACGTGGCTGGTGGAGGGGTCATGGCGAACACCACACATTTCAAACTTCTATTTCCTTCCTTTTTCTTCAAGGTGGGTGGCACCCCATGGGTGCGACGTCATGGGGCACGCCACGGAGGTCTCCATAATGCATTTTCTATATTTCTTCTTTGTTTTTGTTCATTTTTGCTCCATTTTCTCTTGTACCTACTCCTGCTTGGGAAATACCTGAAACAAAGACAAACTACCAACAGAACACTACATAAAATATTGAAATGGACATAAAACGGACTAAAGTGACATGTATATCGAGTCAGAAACGTGATATGTTTCATGGTTATCAATTGTCATGGGTGCATTTTTTCCAAATTTGTACACTAATACAATCGATTGTCACTTTGGGACAATCGATTGTCACTGAGTGATTTTCCAAAAATCCCAGTTGTGTTGTTACGTGACAATTACATTTTCCAATCGGTCAGTGCTATACCATACCCAATTACATGCTTCTAATTTACTTTGATTCATGATCTAACAACAAAATCACACTTAATTTATTCTATAGCTCACAAACATATTAGGTTTTTCATGAATTGCTCATTTAGAATCACCAATCAGAGACCTCTCAATTCACCAAAAAAACTCAAGAATTCACCACAATAAGAATCATATATCAATATGATTTCAATGGCATATTCAACAACACATCATAATTACTTGAATCACACATACAACCATAAATACGCATCATTATTTATCAAATTCATCAACATCAAAGAACACACAAAACCTAATGGAGGCAAGGGACACCTCCCTACCGTTCATGATATAGCATCCATAAATGAATAATCTCCCCCTACCTTGGTTCTCCTAATAGAAAAAGAATCTGAATTTTTTGATGTTCTTTCCTCTCTTATAGCTCTAAGTTTTCAATGTTACTCTTCTTTCTTCAAACCAATTTTCACGTATTGAACAAATCCTCACTTTCTCTCAACTTTTCTACTTATAATACAAAATACCTAATTTGGCTTTCTCTATTTTATCCTTCCTTTCTCCCAAAATCCCTAATTTGCCAGTCTCCTTAATTTCTATTTAATTTTAATTTAATTAAATAACTACTATTATTTTAAGTGATTAAAATTGATTCTAAATTATTTCTATCAACCTCTAATTATTTTAGTTCTCAAACATCCTCCAACTCCTCAGGTTACTATTTTAATTAATAAATCAACTAAATTTACTATTATTTTATCATTTAAAATTTTAGACAATTCTAAGTAATTCTACTAAACTCTAACTCTCTCTTTACACCCCACAAATACACAGCGATTAATTAAATAACACATAATATATATAATTTAAATAAAATTAATCTAATGGAAATGGGGTGTTACATAACGCACTTTCGAGTTTTCTACCATGAGAACTGGACCGTGGTTGTAAATAACCTACATACAATCACACCCTACCTAACAACAGTTGTTCAACGGTTACTTTAGGTCTTTCACAACCGTGATTATAGGTGTTTTTGTCGTAAATAGAAGCAATTAATGAATGGTCAGTCTTGAATGGGAAAAAGATAGGATTTGTGAAAAGTTAGTTTTAAATGCAGAAATAATGAGGCCTTCTAGAAATTTTGAATTTAAAGTTTATGTGAAAGATAGATCAATATTGTAATTAAATTTAATAAATAATATGTTTTATTTATTATATTTTTAAAATATATTTGATGGATTGGATTTAAATATGAATTAGTTTTTTTTATAACAAATTAATTGAAGAATAATTTATTAGAGGGAATAAATAGACCTTAAATTAGAAAATTAAACTGTCATTAAATATTTGTAAAAATATAATTAATATAACTAAAATTTAAAACATATTTTTTAAATGAAACATGAATTTATTTTCAAAATTAATTTATATATGGAAATAAATGTAGCGGGGTCTTTTAAAAAAAAATAGTGGTGCAGTGCCTCTTTATCTTGTAGGGTCTTTCGCGTGATTAACTTGGGGATAGTTTTAAATATGTAAATTCTTAGTACATTTTTCTTTGCGGATGTAATGAGGTTAAGTGTCCTATTCTATTTTGCGTCTCAATTTCAAATTTCTTGACGCTCATGCGCTCATGTGCTTCACGAGTTTGATGGGAGAGTGCATGGAAATAGGCAGTATATATAAAATTTGATAACATGAAACTTTTGCTAACTATTTACCATATATTTTTATAACAAAATCTATCGATTGATTGAAATTTTTTATCATATAAATTATGTCTATAAAATTTAATATTATTCGAAAATCATTTAATATGTCAACGAGATACATAAAAACTAACGTCTAACAAAATTTTATAAAAATCATTAATTTTTATCATTCTCTTTAACATATCAAATGATTTTTGATTGAGGTGAAATTTTATAGACGTAATCTATAAGATAATAGTTTTTAATCCAATAATGAATTTTGTTTTACATACATAAGATGAAAAGTTATCAAATGTATCATATTACTAATTTGATCATATCTCTTATTTAGATTAGTTGGGTCTGTTGTGCTTAGTTTTTCTTGATAGAGCATCTGCAAGATAGGTTTCCATATCGAGAAAACCTATTTAAGTGAAGGGTGGTTGTTGACCAAGCTATAGTCTCTTTTCCTTTGTATATAAGATATATAAGATTTGGGTACAATCGACTTCTCATTTGTTTTGGTTGAGGTGGTAAATGATTTTTCACAAGGATCATAAATCTCTTTTAAAATTTCTTTCTAGTGGTATGGCAAAAATTAGACGTGTGTTTGGTAAGATTTATCCTTATGTTGTTTGGACTATTTAAAACGTTGGAAATGATGTTTTTTTCGGTTCATCAACAATCATAAAAGATAAACAACATATTTGTTTTAGAAACTTATGGTTTGTCTTAAGCAATAGCAATTCAAGAATATATGTCTTGAATCTAGGGTTAGGTTGATTCATGTGTTTTTCATGGAGGTCTTTCTTAATTTGGTGGTGGTTCTGGTGACTTGAAATATTGTTTGCACCATTTTAGTGACGAGGTTATCCTTGTTGTTGTTTACTATATAAAAGTTAGGTTGATTTGAGATATTGTTATTATCTAGGGTTACGTTGATTCATGTGTTTTTCATGGAGGTCTTTGTTCTTTTCATGTGACTTGAAATATTGTTTGCACCATTTTAGTTGATTCTTATAACTTTTTCATTAAAAGACTATATAAAAGATCTTACCAAAAAGATAAAAGAAACTTACTTGAAAAAATTGAATATTTTTAATATAATTGATGGAAAATTGAAATTGGATGCATGGGCCTGTACAGGCACGTGTGAGGCCCAATGATGGCTCCAAAATCATGTTGAGTTCATATGGAATGGACTTGGATGTGTACATGAAGTGGAATCAGCTTGCATACCAAGTTATAAAATGAAATTCCAAAATGCACATAAATGGAAAGGTCTTTGAAACTCCCAAATGGTAAGTCCAAAAAAGTAATGTGAGTAATGGTTGGAAAGCCCTTGAAATAAGGAACAAAAGTCATGTTGGGAAAAAATTCATTTGGCATTTGGAAATTGATGAAAACTGGCTGTGAAAATCCAAGCATAAAACATTTTTAAGTCACATTTGAAAAATTTCACCAAAAGTAAGCACAATCAAACCCCTATGTTTTCATTATGAAAGCTTCAAATGGAAAAACCTCCAACCTCAAAGTTGTATATATTTCAAGATGATCAATTTAGACTCAAATTTTGCATTATTTGGATTTTCTATGACAAAGTTATGGGCATTTGAAGTTATGTACTTTTTCAAATTCAATGAATTATGTCCAATATGACCTATAATGTTTTGTATTATCACATGTATTGCTTCTAGGATTATGAAATTTTTTACAACATAACATTTAAATTTGACATCTCAAGCTTTCCAATGCATTTGGTCTCACCCCAATATCATAAAACTTAAGGAAGTTATGCCCTTGGTAAGTTGACCCAAAATTAGGGTTTCAGTCAAAATGACCTATAATGTTTTGAAATGAAAGATGACCTTCCAAGTTTCAAATGGATTTTTTATGAACATGAAAGTTGTTCCTATGGTTATTAAGAACAGTTTTTCTCTTAGGGTCATATTCATTTGACAAACACATCAAAAGTTATATCTCAATGGTGCTCAGTTTAGTCAGATGACTTGACTGGTCAAGTTTTCAAGGCCAAACTTCCAATCTTGATGAATAAATTATTGAGGATCCTCAAATAGGCTCATATATGCATAAAATGATGAATGAAAGAAATTCCCTTGATTAAATTTGATCAGAGGTTGAGATTGCTTCATGGGCAAGGCAGAGTCAAAGCACAGTTGAATTAGGGTTTCCTTGGGAAACAATCATCAAGCCCTTTGAGTTATCTTGATCAAATTGGAAAATTGAGATACTTGGGAGACATATATGATGATTAGGAACTTTGTGGACCATTTTCATGCTTTTTCTCATCTTCATCTAGCCATTTCATTGGGCTTAGGAGCCTCCTAGGAGCATTGAAGCACATGATCACTTGAGCTTCAAAACAAAAAGAGTTAGTGACATATTTTTGTGCTTTTGGTTAGTAATCGAAATAAAAAAGCAATAATATACAATACAAGCATGCTTGGTGGTCTCAAACCACTCACACAAGTCCCAACCCTAAGGTTAAGGAGCCAAACATGCTATGATCCTTGAGGCAATGCACTTGTGCAATGATATGATGCCATGAGGGATCTTAGGGTCAAAATTAGGGTCTTACAGTACTGACTGTTGAATAAACTACTAAAGGAAAATTAAAGGATGAGATTTTAATGTTATGGCATGACAAGTATTCAAATCAATCTTATACTCGGGATACTTAAGGTGTTAAACTGATACCAATCTTGTAAAGTTTTTCCAAAATTCTAAAATCTAACCTAAGTATCATCTTTAACCTAAACTTTCAAAAGATGCACTATGTTTCTAATTCAAGAATTTTACAAAAAAATTGGTATGGCTCAATAAAATGGGAAAATCAATAAGCAACAGAAAACCACGTGTAAGGACTCGACAACACATGCAATGACTACTAACGGTACTAAAATATAAAAATAGATAAAATCCTAAAGTCATGAAATAAAATAAAAATAATAAATCTAACTAGAAAGCAATAAAGTTCCTCTCCCACACTTAAACCAAACATTATCCTCAATATTTTGATAAAAGTGAGAAAAAGGAATGAACACCATGGACGATAGGAATCAATATCTTCCTCGACCTCTTCCTTGGAATTGGCCTTGCCACCAACCGCCTCATTCGTCTTGTCCACCACGACCATATCCACCTCGACCGTGCTCTCCCTCCATCTGGACCTGCAAGCTAGACAACCGCTCATATAAGGAAACCAACTGGTTGTTACGGTGATCCTCGACTGCTTGTGAAAATCGGAGGTGCTATAGCATCTCTTGGTGGCGGTGTTCCATGGAATTCTGAAAGGTTTGCCACTGCTGGGCCTACTATACATAGCGGTTTGTGATATCTGAATCTGTTGAATGTTACATGCCATGGTATTCTGTGTTGTCCTTTTGTGTCACAGACACCATAAAAGTGAAGCTTGGGTAGCTTGGATCAGTTGCATGTTATCTATCATACTTGTCCTAAAAGCTTGCATTTGACCCATTTGCTCCATCATGGTTGATTGTTGTGTTTTCATTTGATTTATATGTTGCATCATACCTATCTATTGTTGATGCATGGTATAAATCAGGTTGTTCCTCTCAGCATCCGTGGAATTTAGGGCATGCATTTCACTAAGTATGTCATCAAGTGTGGCTTACGTGGCCCCGGAAGATGTACCTGCAAAATGGTCATAAAAAGGTGTGGTGTATGCAAGTGAAACAGGAATATGTGGGGAGTGGTGTGGTGGAGGTGGTGTACATGAGAGACTCGCTCTCTTTGGTCATATTTGTCGCATCCGCGAAAAATCAACCGGCGAGCTAAAAACAAAACACACACAGAGCCGCCACTGCGCGTTATTTATCCCAAGATAGGGAAAGGAAACACTCAGAGAAACCTGGAAAGGAAATGGTCTCGCGACCAAAGAGAAAGGGTAAGGGAGTCGGTTACGCAAGGGGAAGGTATTAGCACCCCTCACGTCCGTCGTACTCGACGGGATCCACGTCCTAGAATAAAGAATAGGTTGCTAAAACATCACACACACACACAAGGGAACGCAGGTGGGGTTAAGAGAAGGGAGCTCGATAGGACATCGCATCCTATGCCTACATATCTTGTCTGGAACAAGAATCAGAGCCACTGTAGTTCGGCTTACGCACGCCAAACAACACAAAACACACAAACAGACAAGGGTGGCCAACATGGAGCCCGACAACCACTAGATGGAATTACGTCAGCATCCGAACCAAAACACACTCAGAACGGCAAACGTGGAGCCCGACTGCCAATCACTGGGCTTACTTCGGCATCCGAACCAAAACACACAATCAGATAACAAACAAACACAAACAAAAGAAAAAGGTTGCCCGGAGAGGTCTTGCACGACCCCCTGCCTACATACCTCGTCTGGAATGAGGATCAGGGCGATGTAGTTCCCCTGAAAGGGACTGAATTACTAGCCAGAAACCAGGGGAAGACACACTACTAGGGAGCTGGACTCGAGCCTAGTGTTGTCATGCATCGTTACCCTAAGTTCAGTTTTCTATCCTACTTGCATAAGCAAACTACTCCTATCCAGGAAAGAAGCAAGCATACAAGCATACAAAATAATTCAAGCATACATCAAATGAGAACAAGCATCTCAAACAGACATCCACATAGCACGCACTATAACCAAACAAGTGGGCTCACACAATAGGTTTGACTGCCTCAGCAAGTCATCTGTACAGGCTGTGTTTGCTCTTAACCTTGCCATTACGAGGCTAAGGTGAAGCAGATGAAAAGTGAAGTGAGGATCAGACCTCACAGCTCTTATCCCTGACCAGGGAGAGCTTCTGACAAATGAGCATGGGTCCAGAATGGGGGAACCCTTCTATACTCAGAGACTCTGACACAATGTGCACTGCACAAGATCTTGGGCTTGTGATCTCAATGCTACAACCATGTAATGGGAGCAAGGAGAAGACTCAACTGAATAGTGGGGGATAGATTGCATATCCCTACCTTCCACCAATTGCCTTGATTAAGGACTTTACCTGCTTAGGCACAATATTAAACAATCACAAACATTGCCTCTTAAGGAGGACTTCAGACAGTTTGCCCGGTCAAATAACAGACCGGGTCTCCAGACTACATGAAGTTAGGAAGTTATACCTCAATGCAAGTTGCTTAAGCAAAGCAAAGCAAAAGTTCACAAGGAACTGAGCAACTAAAAGTACCTGGAAACAGTCAAACACAGTTAGTACTCAGACATACCAAAATAAACAGCAAGTATTAATCAGTCAGACTATACAAACTAATGCACAACAAAGGCAAGCTATGAGCTCAAGCCCAAACTTCACAACCTACAAAACAAAGTTGTGTTAGTGTACAAACATCAAACAACATCAATTAAATTGACTTGGATCATTCTCCATATACATTGCACCTTTTTATCCTGAAAAATCAATCAAATGTTAGCAACTAGACCACTAGGCCAAGCCTAGGGTCCAAAGGTGACAAAAATTCCTAAACAGCAAGGGATATCCAACCAAACTCAAATTAATGTCAAACAAAAGCCAACACAATTAGTCCCATATCCATATCATCCATCATGTTCATTTTATGCACAAAACTATCCAACTTAGGTCAAATGGAACACAAAACATCCAAACAGAACTATTGCATCCAATTCCATATCAAAACAAATCCAAAAAATCTCAAATAAATTACACCTAAACAGGACCTATCCTAGGTCTAGCATGTCAAATTTTAGCTTATTTGTGCAAAGGGAACCATGTCAATGAAAATCAACAAAAACAGACACAATTACATGCTCCAAATCACAACATCAACACATGCATTCACTTCAAAAATTCATAAGTCCATGAAAACAGTAAAGAAATGAGTGGGACCAAAACAGGGATGTCACATCATGTGTCTATAACAATCATACCAAATTTCATGATCATTCAATACCATATGAGCATTTCACATCAAATATTCAAACATGTGTCACATGAACTTGCATAATCAACCACCAGAGATGAAAAATAGCAATCAAATTGAAAATGCCACATAAAATTCCACAAAAATTCACATAGCATCTTAACATGTTATTGAACATCCATGCAAAATTTCATTCCATTCTAACAAGCCTAGGTCATTCAAATAAATCCAGCAAATTGACATAATGAGGTGTGACACCAATTGTCACACCTAAGTTCCAAAATTCATAACTCAATCACCAGGAATCAAAAATTCACAAAATGTACATGTAAATCATCATCAACCAGTCTACAATTACCACAAAAATTTTCAAGAATTTCTTTTATACTATGAGCATTTCACAATCAAAATGGTAGAATGTATTAAAATGTAGCACATGTGAAACAAACCTAGGTCAAACACAATTTCTACCATGCACAACTTCAACCAATAGGTCAAAAAAATTCTACAGTCAACAAGGAAGTCAACACAAAAATTCCTACATTTTTCTGATTTTTTATTGATTTTTTATGAATTTTCTAAAGTGTTAATGAATTTTTTAGAATTTTTTTGAGAATTAATATAATTAATTGAAAACACTAGTGGCAGAGTTGTAATTACGTGGCGCGGGAGCGGGAAACAGCGTATTTGAAAATTCAAACCAAATTATGGATCAAACACATCAATTTTCCAGAACTATCGTCTTCTTCATCCATCCACTCAAAAACACACAATCATCAAATCGTCACCAAAATGAACAAGTGAATATCCGTTGGACTCGTCTGAACATGTAGAATCTAAATATGAACTTATTTTAACCTAAATGTTCCACTATTTTCCAAATCGATCAACCTAGGGTTTGTTCTCAAAACTTCAAATCCAGATTTCATGCGCTACAGTTATCTATTTCTAAAACTAATCATATCACTGAACTCCACATGAAATGAACTTTAAAACGCACATAAGCTTCAAACAAATCATGAGATTCGAAAAATTGCAAAACCTGGAATGGCAGTGTCGTGTTGATGTTCTTTGCGCGTCTTGGCTTCAAACAGATGGAGAAGAATCCTCAGGAAGGTGAATGATGTGCTTGAATTCAATTGACGTTGCTTCTAATGCTCGAAATCTTGATTCACCATTGATGGAGCTTACATGTGCAGTCACGATTCAGAGCTTTTTTCCTTCCAAACTTCACAAACAGTTGATGAGGATGATGAAAGGAGATTGCAGCAAAAAGAAATTCGAAGATTGATCAAGAAATGAGAAAGTTCTTGCCAATTTTGTTCAATGTGTTCTTGAGAGAATGTGATGAATTTGGAGAATTTCAGATCTGTTTTGGGGAATTGTGATTTTTGTTATGATTAGATGATGATTAAGAATATATATGATACCTTAATCCAAGCTTAACCATGTTTAATTAACCAAATGGAATGATTAGTGAAATTGGTTAATTTCAAGTAAGGGCAAAATTGCCATTTCCACATGCCAGCTCATTGCCACCTCATGGACAGCTCACACACTCTCAAAATGACATGTGTGAGCTGTTGCAACTTGTTTCACTCTCATTGGATGAGTATTTTGGAAATTCACTATGTGGTTGCACTTTGTCCAATTTTCCAATTTCATTTCAAAAGTCAATTTTCAAACCACAAGATTTTGGCATGTTATGATGATTCCAACAAGTTTCAAATACCATTTATGAGGTGTTGCAAAAATCCCCACTCAAAAATTCCAATTATTTCACAATTTGGACAATTTTGCCCCTGGTCCATTTTAACTGTCCAGTTGAAATTTGACTTTTTGCATTGGCCACTTTTGAGAAAATCCAATTATGCACCATGAAAGTACATGTCAAATGGAGTTTGTGCATATAAAGAACTTCCAATTTGGACAAACCATGTGGAAATTATGGCCTCCTGATTATGGGTCATTTCTGAATTTCACTGAGCCATAATTTTCCAACCATACATGGGATTTTCAAGTTCTTGGACTTTTTGGAAAGGTGAGAACAAGGTCTACAACTTTCATGTTGAACAAATTTTCATTTGAAGCTTCCTTGGACACGTGGTCTTGAGGCCAAAACCTTTCCATTTTTGGAAACTTCCATTACAAGTCACTTTCTATTTTTGGCAGTTTTTGTCCTGACTTGATTTCCTTCATTTTTAAGCTTTGAGATGTCAAATAACACTTGTTTCAACATGAATGAAGTGTATCCAACTCATTTCCACCTCCAAATCCATCAGATCATGTACAGTTGATCACAATTGACTTTTTCAACTGACAGATGAATTTGGCATAGCATAGATCAATCTGAGCCCCAATCTTCAACTGAAATGGCTCAAGGGTGAAACCCTAGCCTCAATAAGCACAATATAATCATATAATGAACCCCATATCCACCATAGACCCCATCTCCTGATTATGCCCTGACTGGCCCAATGCAACTGATTAGAGTTGACCAGTGGTCAAAACCCTAATCTCAAGGAATAAGCTCCAACACTTGATGAAATCCAACCATGATGATGATGATGTATCACTTCAATCAAGATGAAGACCAATATCCTTTGAAAATCACAAAACCCTAATTCATAGCCCAATCCTCAGATGGCCAATGATCAGTCAATAAACCCTAGGCTTGCACTTTGACTTTTCTCATCTTCTGAACAAAACTTGGGAGGATGACTTGCACAATGTAACCACATGATATGCAATATGCAATGCCTAATGACCTAAAATGATATGCAATATGTTATGCTAGTCCCAAGAGAGGAGGGCAAATTTTGAGGTGTTACAGCTGCCCCTATTCAATCCACTGTGAACCTGTCGATATGAACAGCCTCGGCTTTCAGATGATCAGGATGAAGAGTGATTGAATACCAAGAACAGACGAACAATTTGCACTCTGATGGGATGATAATTAATAACGCCTGTCAGCATCGGCGAAGAAGCAGTCTTGAAGAAAAATCCGTTGGGAACGGAGAAAACTCGGCTTGAACCCCAAAACAACAACGTCGACCTGGATACCAAAATAAATGGTAACGCAGGGATAACCATGGCCTAAACACCACTCATCCGCTCGGGATTATTATTTCTCTTTTTCTGCTTTTTCTTGAACCCCGAAATTTTTCTCTGCTCTTTTTTTCATTTTCTTGAACCCCGAAATTTTCTCTGCGCAAACGACCCTCGGATCTCTGCATTTGAACTCCATTCTCCTGTTTGCCAAAATAAATGGACCCCATTCTCCGATTTGGACCCCAGTCGCCTGACGATAACCCGCGATCGCCAATATGAACCCCGTTCTCCAGAAAATGCCGCAACATCTCCCTTTCTCCATTTGAACCCCATCTCCAGAAAATGTCTCCACATTTCCTTTTCTCCATTTGAACCCCGATCTCCAATCTCTCGTGATAATTCCGCTGGCAACGCCGGAAATAACACCAAACACCACTCTGAGGGCGACATGTCAGAGGGTATACCTTCACAAAAGGAAGGTAGCATATGTATCTCTTCCTCAGAAGACACCTATAACGACCTCCATTGGCCTCAGCCAGAGTCTAAGGTGACACATGAACAGAAGATAATCCTAAGGACCTCATCCCGGATACAATCTTCAACTCCAATCTCCATATGAACCCCGCTCTCCAGAAAATGCCTCCACATTTCCTTTTCTCCATTTGAACCCCGGAATCGCGCTGATCGCGTAACGTCCTTTGATTTCATTTCCATCTCCGCCCGACGGAAAAATTTCCTCCAGTATCTCACTACTAGGGAACATTGCTGATCTGACGTTATGATACCAAACTCCTCAGAGTACCACCTTCAACCAGACACTGACTGATGACTGGGAAGAAACTCGATGTTTACTGGACATCGAACGATGATGTTGACTGACACCAAAGAAAACTCGACCAGAACATTAAACAATGACTGGGAGAAAACTCGACGTTTACTGGACATCGAACGATGATGTTTACAGACACCAAAGAAAACTCGACCAGAACATTAAACAATGACTGGGAGAAAACGCGACGTTTACTGGACATCGAACGATGATGTTTACAGACACCAAAGAAAACTCGACCAGAACATTAAACAATGACTGGGAGAAAACTCGACGTTTACTGGACATCGAACGATGATGTTTACAGACACCAAACAATGACGTTGACAGGACATCAAACAATGATGTTGACAGGACATCAAAGAAAACTCGACCAGGCACTTACTGATGACTGGGAAATACTGCTGCTCCAAACTCACAATGCTGAACTTCTCGGAGTATCGTCTTCACTGTCCGGCAAAACCAAACTCCCAAGCGGTAACCACGGCTTGAATCGCGCTGATCGCGTAACGTCCTCTGATTTTATTTCCATCTCTGTCCGACGGAAACATTTCCTCCAATATCGCACTACTGGGGAACACCTTTGATCAAATCATGAGGCCAAACTCCTCGGAGTAACACCTCTACTTCTGGTAAAACCACCTCTCAAACGGTAACCACAGCTTGAGACTAGCTTGTGCTTGCAATGATGCATGATCTTTTTTCTGCTAATGCTCCATACTTATGGAAATGCTACGCGATTATTTATTTTTCTATGCAATATGCTATGCTTACTCTACATGATGAATGCATAAAAGACATCCCCCTTAAAGGGACTTTTCTGAGGAGCACGAGACACTCTGCTGAGGAACTCGTCGATACTCCGATTCCGCCCTGTTGGGGAATAACACTGCTGCTGGGGAAAAGGTAACCCTTGCTGGGGAAGAACCTCCTTTGCACCCAATCCGCTCGGGAATTTGCTGGGGATAAGCACCACCAACACTCTGTGGGGATACAACAGTTTTTTGACTTGCTGGGGATACCAATCTCAGCTCTGCTTCGAGAAACCCTCACAGATACCTGATGACTTCACTGGGAAATGCTCACAGATACTCTGCTGGGGAAATAGCAATCTCCAGGCTTGTCAACTGGGGAAGCATTGATTTGACACCTGCTGGGCAACCATTCTGACCCTGCCAGGGAGCCGCGTACTACTCCGCTGGGGACAACCCATGCAATCCATATGTAGAATCGACTCAGCTGGGGATGCAAAAATCCGTCCGCTACGGGAACTTGTCCGATCCACTGGTAGGATGAACACTGCTGGAGATATATTTCATTGAAACCCGCTCCACTCGGGGAGTAACAACCTTCAGACCTGGCTGCTGAGGAAACACCGTTTTGAACCTGTTGGGATAACCATCTCGACTCGGCTGGGGAAGTCACAGACCTTGGATCTGCAAGGGAGTTGGTCCTCTGATTCTGCTTGGGGACCTAGCTGGGAAATGAGAGAAGTTGGTACAGAACAACCGTCGACTCGTCGAACCATGGTATCCACCTCCTGATCTCGTATCAGCTTTCCACTTTTGAGAACTCCCAGACTCGTCTGGACCTTTTCTGCTCCATCATCTTGTATTTCAGGTCGCTCCGCGCTCGACGAGAAACGTACTCCTGGGACTTATACAGAAATTTCAATTTTCCGACTTT